>NC_142931.1:63731316-63781316 GCF_046866305.1 Octopus bimaculoides | reverse complement strand
TCTTTATTCTATAATCTGTAATTTTTGCGCTCCTTGTAAATATATGTCTCCATCCTACCTGTGTTTATCAAACTTCTTACCTGCATAATAGTTCTATAAAAATTGTATTTATAGTCGATTTTTGATGCAGGTGTACTCGTCCTAGACACAGAGGTTGGAGCTAAAGTCCCCATCCATTTGAGCACTACTGTTTGTTATTTACTCTAAGATCATTTTGCTTTCACTTATTCCTTCTATACACACATATGTGTATACAGTCATGTGTGCATGTATTTGTGTGTGTATGTGTGTGTGTGTGTGTGTGTGTGTGTGTGTAGTTATAAGCTAGGGATTATCAATCCAGTCAAAATACTTTATAAGCTCTTTGTTATTATACCACGCTAACAATATTGTTTAGATTAGTAAAGAGCTCTTTGTATTCTTGTAACAGGGTCAAAGGTTATAATTCATCACCATTCTATATTGTAAATTCATGGTTGTACTCTAGTTATACTGGTTTTGACACAAAGTGATATACATGACAATGTGTAAATAATGGTAATGGCATTTTTCTTTATTGTAGTAAATTTGAAATACAGTTGTTTCCAGAAGTCAGTTCAGATTCATTAAAAATAAGTTTATTCAATTGGCACATTGTCTGGTGGAGAAAAATTGGTAACACGTAATTACTATGACAAAAGTAGCATTAACCTTTCAGCTGTAAGTCATAATTACTACAATGACAACAAAAATTTAAAAGTCATTATTTATACCTTGTCTGAATCCATGCCAGCATGGTAAATCTATGTTAGATGATGATGATGATTTATATATATATATATATATATATATATATATATATATATATATATATATAGTTTTAGGGAAAAGAACCAAGTTTCAAGAACTCATTGATGAAAATCCACTATCACATATAGAAAAAGTTATAATAAAGAGCACAATAAATGAGTATAATATAAAACAAAGTAAATATCATAAGATAAATATATTATTATATATTATATATATATATATGATACACTTACTTGGAAATGGATGTGTGTCATTAAATCAAATAATAATATAAATAATATATATATATATATATATATATATATATATATATATATATATGCATGCATATATTACACACACACACACACACACACACACACACACATATATATATATAATATATATATATATATATATATATATATATATATATAGAGAGAGAGAGAGAGAGAGAGAGAGATTTTAATATTTCACTTAAATTGCACATTATATTCAAGGCTCAAATGAAGCTGTAAGTTGTTATTCAGACAGTCAATGAGTTCACTGCATCTTATAGCAGAAACAGCTGTAAGATAATTAAGCTCATATGATAATTGTCTATTCCTTTGTCATCTCATTTTCTTATACACACACACATATTTCTACATATCATTTAATGTCCCTTCTTCCATACTGGCATGAGATTTTGATTTTTTAACATTAACAGATGAATAAGAGGCCTTTGGTCAAGTTCTAATATGTGCTTTTTACATGGTTTCTACAGTTAGATACACTTTGTAATGCTAACCACTTCACAGATTCTACCAGGTGCTTTTTATATGGCACTAGAAATGATGAAATGACCATGTTCCTGCAAGACCAGACCCTTGAACTGAGTCTGATATAGAAGAGATGAATACAAGCTTGCACATCTGGAGAGAGGGAGAGGGAGAGAGGGGGGGGTTGTGAGTTCAAGGTACAAGGTGAATATGAGAGACAGGCTCAGAAGTTATTTAAGTTTAAGAAACTGTGAACCCCCACTTCATTTCAAAACTGTGTATGTTTGTTTCACTTTACCCACAGGCACAGGCATGGCTGTGTGGTTCAGCAGCTCACTTTGCAACCAATTGTTTTCAGGTTCAGTCCCACTGTACATCATCTTGAGTAAGTGTCTTCTACTAAGACCCCAATTTAACCAATGCCTTCACAATGACTTTGATACATGGAAAGCCAATTGTGTATATACACATATGTCTATCTGTGTGTATCTCTGTGTTTGTTGTTTATCATTCCCTACCACTGCTTGTTGGGTGGTGTTGATTCTTTTCATGACCCCCATAACTTAGCAGTTCACTATAAAAGACAAATAGAAAAGTCTTAAATAAAACAAAGAAAATCATAAGCCTTGAGGTGGCACACTAGTATAACCACACTCCAGTCTGAAACAAGTAAATGATGGAAGATAAAAGCTAATATGAACTTGGTAAAATTTATGGTTAAACTATAATTTATTCCATACTTTCTAAGTCGATACATTTTTGAACAGGTAGAATTACTTTTTAAAAATTGTTTGTTTTAAAATGACATACTTTCTAAGATAAGTTATATAGATATAAATTACATATAAATTTACATATAAATTTTTATACCAATAAAATTAGATGGTTTCAGAAAATTATTTTATTTTTGAAAACCTGTTAAGAATCATGCTTAGTTACAGTTTAGAAAACGTTGCACTGGAATCTATAATTAAGAAAACTATTTAAATACTGTTCATTCAAGACTTTCATACATTTATGGTTCTTCTATTTTTTTTTTCTTTTGTTATCGTTGAGCTCTTCCATATGAATATTAATGGCAGTCATTTTAGTCTTTCAATCAATTCTTTAGCCTTAAAGCTAATTTTAATTATCTAGTACCATTACTTACATTAAAATGAAAGCAACATTTTGATTTAACATTAATAATACTGCTTAAATCTCTCTGAGAGATTTAGAAATATTATATTTCTAATTTTGCTAATCAGTGAATAAACTTCACTATGATTATATAAGTTTGCGAGGGCTAAACAGGCTTCCTTAACCAGCCGGCAATCTACTTCCGGGTCGTATTGATTTGAATTGCTTCTGCCTAGTTTAGTGAGTTGTTTCTGTCCTTTTTTGTTGCTGTTTGGTGTGAATTTTGTCAAGTTTCAACTGTTGTTCCTGTGGAATTGCGCCCTGCGGGGCAAAAATTTTCTTTTTTGCTGCTCTCTTTTAGAGAGATAGCAAACTACCATCGTGTAAAACGAAAACTTTTTCAATATGGATAACGAAATGACCTTTCTACTGTGTGATGAGGACTTTCCTCTTTTACAAGAAGAAATTTGTTTCAATAATACACAAGTATTTCAAGTAGACCCAGAAGTAACCAAGGAAGAGAAAAAGGCCAGCAGTTTTTCTTCCGCCGTAGGCGGACAATTTGAAGCAATGGAGGTGATACCCGAACAGTGGTACAAGTACAGAAACCTAATAAGGAAAACAGACGACATAACAAGGTTAATACCGCCAAAGGAAACTATCCAAGAGTTGGCGGTAAGAACCGTTATCTACAAAGTGTACAATTGCAAAGAAAGGCGCATCATGATGATGAAAACGGATGCAATTGAAAAGTGTCTTGCCCCTGTGTGGGAAAAAATAAAATATGTCGGTAGAGGGCCTCGAAATGCTACAGTAGAGGCCCAATTCGAATCCGCAGAAATTGCGAAAGTAGTATCAACACAAACGTTGAAAACCGAAGAGGTAATGCTCTTACCCACATACCTGGGTCGGAGAACTGCAAAAATCACAATAGAAGACATTCCACCCGGGTATGACGTAAACTGGTTGGTAGAAGCTTTAATTTACGACGTGGAGGATCAAGTGGAAGTACTCACAATGAGAAGGAGGAACGCACTCAATTGGAAGGGGCAGGCGCTAGAGCTTATAGTTCTAGCGTCAAACGATACCCTCGAGACCAGACCAGACAGGATATTTATAGGGGAAGGTCTCAGTGCAAGAGTGTCGGTGGAGGGACGGAGGCCCAGATGTTTTAAATGTGGAGAAAAGGGCCACGTGCGCTCCGAATGTGTAAAAATAAAAAAACCGAACCAAAAAAAAGAAGTCCCTCCCCAAAGGGAGAAAGAAATACCGGAGAAAACTGAACTTAAAAAAGATGACAAACAAGGAAAAACGAAAACACCGGAAGTCGTAATAGAAAAAGGAAAAAGTAAGGAAGAAGCGGAGTTTGAAGTTGCCAAAAACAAAAGGAAAAAACCCATTGGCCCAGACTCCCCTCCCCCTACAAGAAAAAAAGAAAAAACGCAAAACATACAAGAAAAAATACCCTCGTTCACTCCCAAATTGAAACCCGCTCCTAAACCCCCGCAAGAAAGAATTGTTTCGTACACCATCAAAAACGAAGTATTACACGAACTAATAACAAAAAAAAACTATACGATAATGGGACCGATTGAAGGTAAACCGCCGCACATACGGTTGGCGAGGATAAGTGCCGAACACTACGAACAATTCAAACGGAGATATGCTGACGATATTTTTGATGTGAGTCAGCATGTCGTGAAAGAAAAAATTATTTTAAAACCAACGGCTACACCAGTCATAGAAGATACCGGAGGAGGGGACGATGCAAGTCGTGAAACCCCTCCTGCAAAGGTAATGTAAACACTTTTTTTTCATGGAAGTTAAGATAGGGTGTATAAATGTTCGTGGCCTGGGGTCCAAATGGAAGCAGACATGCCTCCTAAACGACCTCAGGTCGCGAAAGATAGATATATGTGTTGTGACTGAGTCCAAGCTGAACGGCCCACAGGCGTTCTCACCTCTTCTTAATGATTACGAGAAAGTTATTTCTCCGAGTCAAGGAGGGAGTGGGGGCGTTGTGGTACTGTTCAAAAAAAGCTTGGATGTACAGGTAAGTGCAGTCTTTCTAGACCCAGAAGGTAGGCTGGTCGTTCTGGATGTGACACACGCGAATAAGCAGTCTTTCAGGTTGGTAGCACTATATGCTCCGCAAGAAAATAGACAAACGGTTTTTTTTCGAGATTTGGAAAATTTCCTAGCGACGTCGAAAACTTTAGTTTTAACAGGAGACTTCAACGCTATTCTCAACGCGCAAGTGGATAGTGGTGGCTCAATCAATAGAAGGGAAAGCCCTGGCCTAAAAAGGCTACTAGCAAGCTATAAACTAGTAGACCGTTATAGACTGGATGAACCGTTCGTTCCACTGTGGACGTGGTCTAATAACGACGGTTCACAGAGGTCTTACTTAGATAGGGTGATTATAAAAGACAGTGATAGGGATATAGTTAGTTGTCCACAATTTCACTGTACTTCCTACACGGATCACAAATTTGTGACATGTAAGATGCAGTTAGCTAAGTGTCATAGACAGGGACCCGGGTACTGGAAGATGAACAAGTCTATTTTGACTAGTAAAGTCTTCCGTGCTCGGGTGAAGGAATTAGTGCAGAGGGCATTATGCGGAGCCATCGTTAATAACAGATGGTGGTGCGCCCTCAAAAGAGCCATACGTTTAGAGTCTCTTAGATTTAGTAAAGAGCTAAGTTTAGAGAGAGCAAGAGTAGAAGGGAATCTAACTAAGGAATTAGAGGAGGCCATAGTATCAGGCTCTGCATCCAGAGTGTTGGCGGCGAGGTCGGTATTATTCCGTCACCTCCAAGCCAAACACGAAGGTAGTAGAGTCAGGGCTAAGTTACGCGCGGTAGGCAGAGAAGGTATTAATGTTGCCGGATGGGCCCGTCATGTGGAGAGTCGGAGAGGCAGAAATGCTTCTGTGCAGTCTTTAATTGACGAACAGGGGCGCCGGATCGAAGGACAGGAGGAGATGCAGAAGGCCTTTCATCAGCATTTCGCACGGTTGTTTGGGACGAACGAGACGTTGGACCATGGAGAGCCCTTAAGGGATGTCCTGGCTGACGGACCGCGACTCTCAGCAAGTGAGGTGGAGCGTTGTGAAGGGCCGATCACAGCTGCGGAGGTCAAAGAGGTACTGGCAGAGAGCGCGCGGGACAGGTCGCCGGGACTGGATGGTCTGCCCTACGAGTTTTATAGTGCAATGCCGGACTTGTTCGGACACTTGCTGGCTGGCGTGTACACGAACTGGCAACAGAATGGGAGAATTCCCTGCTCTGTGAGTCGGGGAGTGGTAACGCTGGTCAGAAAAGACCCGAGCAAGGGGGACCATATCAGTAATTTCAGGCCCATAACTCTACTGAATGTAGAGTTAAAGATTTTGGCCAAGGTGCTAGCAAAAAGGTTGACGGCTGTCGCGGATAAGCTTGTCGGGAGGGCGCAAACATGTGCCATTCCTGGCAGGTCGATCCAGGACAATCTTCATCTCTTACGCTACACCTTAGACAGGGTGGGGAAAGTTTCCGGTAAAGGTGGGGCATTGGTCCATTTAGACCAAAGTAAGGCCTTCGATAGGGTTGATCATCGGTACCTGGCGGCAGTCCTTGAGGCGGCTGGGCTAGGCCCGGATTTCCGCGGTTGGATCAAGGCCATTTATGGTGGCATCAAATCCACGGTTCAGGTGAACGGTTACCTGTCGGAGCCGTTTGAGATCAGGCGTTCAGTCCGTCAAGGGTGCCCCCTGTCTCCGCTTCTGTATGTTCTGTCTCTCGAGCCATTGCTGCGGAGGTTGGAGAAGTTGGGAAGCACCACTAATGAAATCGGATGTGGTAAAGGTGTTTCGGCGTATGCGGATGACGTCACCATCACCGTATCCAAGATGACTCAGCTACCTCGCGTAGCAGAGGCAATCAGAAGATACGAGACGGTGGCAGGGGCAAAAGTTAACATGGACAAGTCTGTAGGTTTGCGGCTCGGCACCTGGAGCAGCAAGCCGATAACGTCCAGTGTTGTTGGACACTGGACGGATGGCCCTGTTAAGTTGCTCGGAGTTTGGTTTGGTCCGGACTCCCAGACGGAGAAAAATTGGAGCGAGGTGACGAACAGGGTAGAAGCGCTATCCCGGACTTGGTCTGGAAGGGCGCTGTCCCTGAAAGGAAGGGCGGAGGTGGTGCAGACGTTTATTGCGTCAGTTATCACCTACCGCCTCACCGTCGTCCCCTGCCCTGATTTGTGGCTAAACAAGCTGGTTCGGATTCTCTTCCGCTTTTTGTGGAGGGGAAAGCCGCTTGTGAGGCGCTCCGTGTGCTGTCAGGAACCGTTAAAGGGTGGCCTAGGGATGCCGTGGTTGTTGATGTGCAAATATGCACTGAGACTAAGGCATCTCTGGTCTTACCTGGATGGTGGTCAGGTGTGGAATTTGCTCGCCGAGGAATTCTTTCCACGACCAGCCTCTCTAGAGGGATTTAAACCCGGTTTAATTAAAAGACAGAAATCGACTGAATGGCAAAAGGAATGCCGGCAGGCACTTGAGCTAATCCACAAGGCGGGTAAGGCCGGCAGCGGGAATAC
Source organism: Octopus bimaculoides (assembly GCF_046866305.1). Classification (NCBI taxonomy): domain Eukaryota; kingdom Metazoa; phylum Mollusca; class Cephalopoda; order Octopoda; family Octopodidae; genus Octopus; species Octopus bimaculoides. Next base: position 63,774,081 of record NC_142931.1, on the reverse strand, counting down.
CACCTCTGCGTTTTACAAAGGGTTGGTAGAGTTTAAAAGTGACGACGTGCTAGGAGAGACACTGGGGCTCGATGAGAACCAGCTATCCAACCTGTTTCGGAACACTTTCAGGGCGGGGTATTTGGATAATTACCAAAGATCCCTGAATTGGCAGTGTTTCAGGAATGCTTTACCTGTCCACGAGAAATTGTCCAGGCACGGGATTTCAGTGCCACCTGAATGTCCAAGATGCGGGCAGGAGAAGGAAACCATCCTGCACGCTCTTGTTCAGTGCACCCATCTTTCGGAGATGACAATTTACGTCGAACACGTGCTGTCGCACCTAGGAAGAGTACAGCTATCGGCTGAGTCTGTGATTAAGAATGCACCGCCCGCCGGACTACCTAAGGAAGGTGAGGCTTGTTTCCTATGTACAGTCGCAGTTATGAAAGAGTGTGCATGGAGAACTCGAATGCAAGGTATGAAGACAAGAACCTTCATCTCCGGCCCTGGAATGCTATACTATTTCAGGTACCACCTGAAAAGCAAGATAGGGCTGGAGAGAAGACACCTGTCTAGAAGAGTATATGAGGAAAGATGGAAGGAAGTAGGAAGGAAGTTGCGAGTGAGCGGCCCTACTTAAAACTTTCCTGAAAAAATACAAAGGTGTAGACTGGTGTACCCTGGAATTAGGTGTAAACCATTGAAAATATTCAAAGTTTTGTAGAAAAATTTTTAAATATATATATTTTTAAACGTATATTTTTTTTTAAAAAAAGCTAAAAAGACTCACTAAATGACAATTCTTAAATGTTTGTAGTGTCCTGTATTGTCCCATCTATGTATGATATTTTATTATCGTAATAAAGAGAATTGGCAAGCTACTTCAGGCTGATGACGAGTAAAGACTCAGAAACATGTCCCTGAATGCTGGTTAGGCTGGGTGGAGGAGCTTGTCTCCCCCTTGCAAACTTAAGGACACGGTAATTGTGTCAAGGCCGACAGGAAGTGGTCCAGCTTCCTAGGGCTAAACGGCAGTAGTGTATTCCCTTAATGGGATTGCCACATTAAGTTGACAATATATTACATTAATAATACTATATTTCAAGTATGTAATTACTACTGTTGCACAGGGCCTGAAATTAAAATAAATATCAGTATGAAATTGAAAGAAACACATGCACACACACACACACACACACACACATGTGCACACACACATGCACACACACGCACAGATATGGAACAAGGACTGAAGTTAGAATAAATATTAATAGGAAATTGAACAAAATATACACACAAAATCGCACTCACACAAACACACACATATGCACGCGCACACACACAAACACACACACACAAACATGTTGCTATAAAGGGAATATTTTAAAGTTTTGTGTTTGCAAATAGCTAATATAATTATTTACATTTGATTTAATATTGAAATATTTTTTTTAACACAAACTCTCTTGGTGATCAGAAAATTAGTGGAAATTCTTAAAAGTTTTATTTGTTTTCTATATTTTTCTCTGTTATATCTCAATGGTCTAGCAAATTTACATAGTTCATGTAAGAATAATTAAGAATAATTAAGTGCAATTATATATGGCAAAAATCTGGCTCAGTTATTAAAATTAGAAAATTTTATTAGCAAGGTGATATGAGATGTATATTCATTTTATCAGGAAAAAAATAAATAGAAATTAGAGCAATGGTGCTATAAAAATATTGATATTTTCTATGTATGTTTAAATTATAAGTTACTTTATTTTGAAACTTGTAAATTTCTTCAAATTCAAATTGATATAAAGTATTATATCTCATTGTCTATGTTGTAAGTTTCTTCCTACTTTTCGTTATAATCCATTTTAAACACTAAATGATGTTGACAAAGACTATTAGATGTTGCAATTGAAAGTTCAGGAAAGAAAATGATTAGGTAAAGCGAATCAAATTTCAGAAGAAATATGTATTTTAATTTCACTTGTCCATGGAAACTCTGTATAATAAAAAAGTCTATGTTTAATAACTAAATTTTTCTCAAAGCACAATCTACTATCATTGAAAAATTCAATTAAATATTTAAAAAATATTGAGCATCTTTAAATTAATACATGAACTTGAAAAGGTCTTCGATTAAATTGTTTGAGTGTAAGATTTATAATGTGTGTACAAATATGGAAGAGCACTAGTTGTTATATTTTATCGCATAGAAACATCTCAAACAGACATTTGTTTGGTTAAAAACAGACGTTTTTGCTGAGAATGCTTGTTACATTGTTTCAATTCAATTTAGTCTCCTAAACATGAATACCTCAGATATTATAAGCCAAGTGAAAATGCTTGTTGAAGAGGCTATACTAATTCTAACTTGGTTAATACTCATACAAATCAGTAAAAGCTTTGTTTACTGGCTTCTAAGCTAGAGCAAGCATTTTCTTAACATCTAGGTATTTGTAACTAAGACGAAATAATCTGGTCAAAACACCATGTCAGATATTCTTCAAGCATTCTGTGCAAATTCTTGTATTTATAACACATAGGTCTTATTGAAAGGTTTATCTGAGAGAAAATATTACAGCTACGGCCATTTCACATTTATATACAAATTATATAATTTATACTCACTGGTATTGGAATGGCTTTCTTTATAGATTTATTCAGTCAAGTCTGATATAGGGCTAAACAACATTATGCTATTATAAATAAATAAAATAATTTAAAAGGATTATTATCTATATGGTGTCCCATATTCTGTAAGAATCCATTGCATGTTGAAGACTGTCCCAAATTTAGATTTGAATTAGCAGATTTCTTTTAAAAGTTAAAAAATTTAATATAACTATAGGGGCAGGAGTGGCTGTGTGGTAAGTAGATTGCTTACCAACCACATGGTTCCGGGTTCAGTCCCACTGTGTGGCATCTTGGGCAAATGTCTTCTACTATAGCCTCAGGCCGACCAAAGCCTTGTGAGTGGATTTGGCAGACAGAAACTGAAAGAAGCCTGTCGTATATATGTATATATATGTGTGTGTGTGTGTGTGTGTGTGTGTGTGTGTGTGTGTTTGTCCCCCTAGCATTGCTTGACAAATGATGCTGGTGTGTTTATGTCCCTGTCACTTAGCAGTTCGGCAAAAGAGACCGATAGAGTAAGTACTAGGCTTACAAAGAATAAGTCCCGGGGTCGATTTGCTCAACTAAAGGCGGTGCTCCAGCATGGCCACAGTCAAATGACTGAAACAAGTAAAAGAGTAAAAGAGAGAGTAAAGAGTAACTAATATGGAATTACTGATATGCAAATGGATCCTTTCTTGGTTTCGTCAGCATTCATCAATGTTGTAGTTGTTTGAGAAACTGAACTATGTATCTACTGAAAAAAATAAAATATCTGAGTAATCCATCAATCCATATATCATTAACTTAATTCTGAGGCACAATTAGCATTACAACATGTGACCAAGCTGACTCTAAATTATTGGTGCAATCCATCGAACAGATTGCCAAATATTTGCTTCTATTTCAATCATAAAGCTTGGATCAACTTGAAGCTATATGTAAATGTTTTTGCTGGTGTGTAACACAAGGCAGTTGAACACAGAGCCTCATAGTCCTGAATGCATACAACATAAGAAAAGAAACTCTCATGGAATGATTTTGAAAGTTAAGATTATTTCAAAAGGCTAGAATTTCCCTTTAGACAACAGTTAAATAAAACTACAGGCCTCGTTTAAACTGTTCCCATTCCAATTAGCAAGCTTTCTAAAAGGATTTTGCTTGAAAAAATAAATATTTAGAGTTAGAATTAGTGAGTGGAAAATGAAACCATAAACCACTGAGAATGACTAAGCCTCTTTACAACTGCTCAGTAATCAAATTAACAGAAGCATATGAGTGTTGGATTAAACATTGTGTGGGTGTTTGTTTTGACTTCATTCATTCTAAACTTGAAACTCACTGTGGTCTGCTTATCCACAAATCTTTCCAAGTTTGGTAAATAAGATACTAGGATGATGGACTGTTAGATTATCAGATGGATAGATTATCTGTTAGATTAAGAGGTAGGATTCTTAAATTATCAGATGGAAATCCTTGTCATATCTATTCTGGTTATGTATGTTGTCAGTTCAAAATCCTGCTACGATGACCATTATACATCTTCCAGATACACTAATAAAAGAATTTAAAGCATCGGGCTCAAATGAGTTTACATCTTTTTGAGTTGAGATAATCTAATGGCACAAAGTGCTCTATAGATAAAGATTATGTTTGTGCAACTTATGATGATGAGGATGATGTCTGTGGCATTGATGATACAAAGAAAAAGACAACAAAGAGGTCGATCATGATGGAAATGGCAGCTAAACTGATGACTAGAACAGCAATTCCAATGGCAGTGGTGATATAACAACCATAAACAACCACAACAGCAATAACAATGATGACAACCATGATATTAACCAAAACAATGACAATAACAGTAACAATGATGACAATGAGAATTATCAGCCAGATCTTCCTCAAAACTTCACCATCTTGAAGATGAAAGACACAATGGATCTTATTCTCCTTGAAAATAAGATAGAAGAGTCATGGCTGGAATGCCTTCAATCATGGGTTTGTTTGATTGGGTTTGATTTGGCACTAAACAACAACAATGGTAGTAGCAACAATAACAACAACAAAAACAAAAACAACAGCAACAAAAAAGAGCATGATAGAAAATAAGTCAGCAAGTGATTTCTCATTGATGAGGAAAAGGTTAAAATAAGATATAAAAGTAGAGGAATTGGTTTTGTGAAGGTAAAATATTGATGGGTTCATTTTAACATGAACCCACTGTGCACTACCTTGGATAAGCAACTTCAACTATACAACTATAGTTGTGAGTTCCTCCTCCTCGTCAACATCATCATCGTCATCATCATCATCATCATCATCATGACAATATATATGGGGTCTTCTTTCAGTTCCTAAAAACCTCACAATGTTTTTCTTACTTCAGGGTTATAACAGAAGACACTTGCCCTAGAATGGAACTGAGCCTGAAACTGCATAGTTAGAAAGCTAACTTCTTAATCACAGCCATATCAGTTGCAAGTGAAATTTAGTTGATAGATATTCTGTTGGAGTCTATCAGAGAAACCATTTCTGTTCAAAATTATAGACATCATCTACAGGCTATCTTATCACTACCACTTGGCACAGGGATGCTTTTATTGAAGTTCAATATATTCCAAGCATTTGGATCATGTCCTTGGTCTGAGGATAACTTCATCTTTTCTTTACACCAGTTTTGGAAACCCTGAAAATCTTCAATGAGCACTCCTCTTCTTTCCACAACTAAACCAATAACAAAAATAAATGCTAACAAGCACTTGGTAATTTTGTTCTAACAAATTAGAATGGGGAGATTCAATTTAGTTCAAAATCAAAGTGAATTCAATCAGTGATATACAAATATAATGGTCCAGGACAGAGTAGGACAGATGTTAGTGTGTGAAGCATTGACATATTTGCTGTTTATGATGCTGTAGATGTCATTGTTAATACTTGTCAGTCCTGAAAGAACAGGCCTATGATTAAAAGCATTCCACTCTTGATTATCCCATTTTCTATTTAGACCAATTAAATCAAAACTACATAATCCATCAGAATACCCTCACCATTTAAGATGGAAATAATATAATTTGGAGAGAAGTTATGACTATTATTTCTAGCAGGTTGAGCAATTGCACAAAATCTCCTTTGTTATTTTGTTATTTACTTCTAAAGTTGTTGTTTCACACTCCTTTTTCTTAACCAAGCATCATTGTACAAAGTAAAAAATCTGGCACTTTGTTGTTTATTATGACAAGAGTTCCTGTTAACCTGATTCATGAAATTAATGTTCAAGTGGCTGGGCACTCAACAGACATATGCACCCTTAATGTAGTTCCCAGGGAAATTAAGCATGACACACATAATGTGACAAGGATGGCCCTTTGAAATACAGGTACAACTCACTTTTGCCAGCTGAATGGACTGGAGCAACATGATATAAAGTGTCTTGCTCAAAGACACAACATGCCACTAAGAATCGAACTCATGACCTACAGGTTGTGAGATGAATGCCACTAACAACTAAGCCATGTGCCTTCACTTGTAGAATGTAGTGATGAAAATAAAACATTTGAAGATGCTTCCTTTTTTCTTGTTTCCTTTTATTTTTGAGGCAAGACAAATATGTGGCAACATGGGTGAGGAAAAAACGATTTAGGGTACATCTAATATTGTATAAACTGTGGTGTGTGCGTAGGAGTAGATGTAATCGCCTTACCTCGGTTTTCCTTTCCTCGACTGCGAGTCCGTCTTGTGGTATCCGATCCTTGAAGCTTGCCTCGACCCAAGGTACACCAGGTATAGCAGCTGCTTCTCCCAAACCTTCCCAAACCTAGACCGTCGCTTAACACGTCTTATCCTGACCGCAGCCCCGTTCGAAAAGGGCACGAACGCCGATCGAGGTTCCCTCTGCCCTGTTTCCCCTTCCGGCCGACTCGCCCTTCCGGTCAGCCTCCCCAGACACTGACTTCATACCACACGCCACCCTGATCTTAAGGATCACGTTCACCCCTACTCCAATTCGAAGTCCGCCATCCAACCAGGCGGGCGCCCTACACGTCGAGATCTTCTCAAGCTAGGTGGCTCGTTTCCATCGCACTCTTCATCCGACGAAGTGGCAATCCTGCGCAGATCCAGCACGTGACGCGGCATTCCATCCACAGAGACATTGTTTCTGGAATTGACCGCTTCCAGGGGCGAAACGTGCCCCCTTTCAGCCATGGCCTTGATCGTCCGATGGTGCCTCTCAACGATTCCGTTGCCACTCGGTCTATACGCCGCTCTAAATAATCGTCGCACCTTCCACCGGTCAAGCATCTCTCCCAACGCTTCCGAACGAAACGCCGCCCCGTTGTCCATTAGCAGTTCTTCCACAGGACCCCTCTCAAAGAATATCCCGTTCAGAATGCGGCCAATCTCATCGGCAATGCCTGTCCTCAGCTCCCTCCAAATGACCAGCCGGCCCGGCCCGCAGTCGACCATGCTGAGATACATTTCCTGACGGTAGTGCGTCACATCCACAGCCAGTCTCCTCCAGTTGCACTCTACTGAGAGGTTCCCCTGCTCATGCCCACCCGGGGCGGGGTCAATGGACTGGCATCTGTCACATTTCGCGACCACTTTCTTAACGTTTCTCCTAGTGACGTCAGCATCAACCATTTTCGCCAGATACAGGGTCCTATCCACCCCCAAGTGGTGCATAGCATGTAGCTCCTTCAGTTCGGAGTCACCCAGCCGACAAGCTGCTGCTATCCCTTTCCTTGCTTCCTCCGGTTCCTCCAGCCACGCCTTTTTCACCCTGGTCAGTGCGTCCGCCCTGTTTCTTTCCGAAGGCACGAAAACCACGGTCAGCTCTCCCAGAACTCCTAGGCGGCGTTTCACCAACATCTCCGCGGCACCTTTCGTCCGGACTCTCTTCTCACTGGTAATTACTGTTCCTACCCAGCCGACCACGGTGGCCGAATCCGTCTGGATCTCGATCGAGCGCTGTCCCCATCTCAGGGCCAGGTTCACCCCTTTCAGCACCGCATCTAGTTCGGCGACATTGATGTGGTTGAAGTCGTCCGCTTTCCGTAGCAAGGCCGCATCCTCCACCTCAGCACTTTCGATCTCCAACACAACCCCTATCGCTATACTGCTAGCATCACACCAAACCGTCCCGCACTCCGTCTTGGGCACATACCAGTTTCCTCTGACCGGGTCTTCCGCTCTCGTTCTCTCCAGGATTTCCCGCATCATCGCCACCGTCGCCTCTCCTACCTTGTCACTCCAACTCTCCCCCTCTGCTCGTCTCTTGATGTAACTACATGCAATGCGCAACCATAGAGCGATCGGATAGTGTCCGATCAACTTCCCACAAACCGAGAACAACTCTCTCCTGCTGACGCTGGAACTCAGCTCTGAGATCTCGTTTCCTCTCCGGAACACCAGCTCGCCCGATCTGTTTTTTTGTAGCTTCAGCCCCAGCGCAGCTCCCCCCACCATCGACTCAGGCGGCTTCGCAATCAGCCCGAACCTCTCCAGGTGTCTCACTACCTCGGTGGCTGGTACTACAGTTTCGTCAACCAAGATGTCGTCGATGTAGGAACTGGTGGCCTTCCTTATTCTCTCCTCTTTTCCTAGGACGGACTTGAGCACCATCGCCATAATTTTCGGAGCGGAATTCAGCCCGAAACCCAGCCTGGTTAAACAGTACGTCCGGCCCTTGTAGCGCACCAGCTGGTATCGCCACAGCTTGTCACTCACAAGGAGCTGCAAATATGCCGACGATCGTCGCTGCCTTGGTCGACTGTCTCCACACACGTAACGTCTCACCGCAAACGTCTGTTGCCTCGCCTCCCGTGTGGCACGATATATGGTCGTTCAGTTCCCGCCATCAGAGGCAGCACTCCACTCACCACTTCCTCTTTCCACGGGACAAGGACTCCTTCCTTGATCCATCTCTCTACCTCCTCGTCGAACTCAACGCCGGCGTGACCTTTCAACGTATGCAGGTAGCAGCTCACCCTGTTCTTTAGTAGTGGGGGCTCGTCCTTCCATCGCCACTCTATCGTCCACCTCCGACCATCAAACGCCGCCTGAAAATCTTTGTCTTCCATGGTGTAAGCGGCGCTGTCCTCGACGGGGCTCTGCTCTCCCTGGCGGTCCCGACTCACGGCGCACGATGCCCCCACGCTTCCGAACGTGACCTCATCTCCTGCAATCCTAACGCCACCAAGACGGTTGATGGCGTCCATCCCCAACACGACATCAACCCCGTCTATCACATAGTCGATCACGATCACCCGTAGCCTCAGCGCCGCGCTCGGTAACGCTATCTCCAGACTGGAGCTGCCCCTGGAACGGATCTCTCTACCGTCGACCGCTCGGACGCTACTCGTCCCATCCCATTTCTTCTCCACCCTTGGCGTCACGAGGGTAGTCGTGCAACCCGTGTCCACGAGGGCCTTGAACTTCTTCTCCTCGACCTCGACTCCGACCACGGGCAGCGCCTCCACAAGCGCCTCTACTTGGTTGAGGGGAAACTTTGAGAGGCAGCAACTTCCCCACGTTCGTTTCCCTGGTCGCAATCACGGGCGATGTGCCCAGTCTTCCTGCATCGATAGCAGACGGGCCCCGATTCGGCGTATTCCCTCGCCATGTGCGGCCCCTGACATTTGAAACACCGGCCCGAGAACGGCCGCTGTCGCTGCTCGGTAGACTTCCTCACGCCGCTCTCAGGCTGTCGTCTGCCGGAACGTGCCTCTGTCGCCGCCATCGCTATCGGCTGCCTTCCGACGTGCTGTGTCAACACGCGCCCTTGCGCTACTAGCTCGCTGAGCGCCATCTTCCTCCCGCCAGGCAACTGCTGTAATCGGATCCCTACGTCGTCGGGGAATCCATTTACAAACGCCAGCCGCGCCGCTCTGTCCAGGCCTTCTCCCGTAAACCCAGCCAGCGTGGCCAGTCTTCGCACTTCCGCCGCGTATTCATCCACCTGTTCTCCCCCCCCCCCATCTAATTGTTCCTAGTTTTACGAAGGCAGCGTACTCGCTCTCCGTATATGCCTCTCTCAGCCTCCGTTCGACGTTCTCTGCACTTAATCTTTCTTCCTCGTCCATTTCTAGGTAGAGGGTCAGGGCGCTCCATTCCAAGTACAGAGCCATGAGACTCGCCACATCACTTATTCCTTGCAGCTTGGCAACGAGCCTAATTTTTCGTATCCAAGCCATCACATCTCCTTCGCCATTAAAAGGCCTGATCACATCGCTGGCGATCCTAATCTTGGTGGCTGCCATCGCGGCGAATTTCTGCACGTGGTGCCGAAATAGCTTGTGGTGTGTGCGTAGGAGTAGATGTAATCGCCTTACCTCGGTTTTCCTTTCCTCGACTGCGAGTCCGTCTTGCGGTATCCGATCCTTGAAGCTTGCCCCGACCCAAGGTACACCAGGTATAGCAGCTGCTTCTCCCAAACCTTCCCAAACCTAGACCGTCGCTTAACACGTCTTGTCCTGACCGCAGCCCCGTTTGAAAAGGGCACGAACGCCGATCGAGGCTCCCTCTGCCCTGTTTCCCCCTCCGGTCGACTCGCCCTTCTGGTCAGCCTCCCCAGACACTGACGTCATACCACATAAACATAGAAAAAAAAACTGTTCAACTAACTGTTAAAAATGAGAAAAAAAATTATTTAAATGTAGTTTCTTATTGAACTAGAAGAGATATTCCAGTGAAAGGTTTTTCAACAGAAGCTGATTGCCATTCTCTGAATATGGCTGAGAGGAATGTTGCAGATATTCTTCAAGAACTTTAGCAGCTTCAATAGCTACTCAATGCTGAAGTATTATTTTCTTATAAAAATGCAACAAACTTTTCTTAAAAATCTGATTAAGATGAAAACGTGGCAAAAAAATAAATCCAAAGGAGAAAGCTTGGTGACATATTCATGCACAGAAGATAAAATGAGTGCTTGTAAAAAGTGGAAGAACTGCTGTTTAGATTAGTATATACATACATGTATAAATATATATGTGTGACTGGCTCCTGTGCAGGTGACACGTAAAATACACCATTTCGAAGCGTGGCCGTTGCCAGTACCGCCTGACTGGCCTTTGTGCCGGTGGCACGTAAATGCAGCCACTACACTCTCGGAGTGGTTGGCGTTAGGAAGGGCATCCAGCTGTAGAAACTCTGCCAAATCAATTGGATCCTGGTGTAGCCACCTGGTCCACCAGTCCTCAGTCAAATCGTCCAACCCATGCTAGCATGGAAAGCAAACGTTGAACGATGATGATGATGATGATATATATATATATATATATATATATATATATATATATATATATATATATATATGTGTGTGTATATATATATATATATATATATATATATATATATAAGTTCAAAAAAAACAAAAAACAATAACAAAAAAACAACAAAGTGAGGACGTGATACGGATAGTGTTATTGGACGCTCGGGAAAGGAAGGAGAGAGAGCATGACGTTTCGGGCGGAGCCCTTCGTCAGAAAGACAGAAAGTTTGGAGAATGGAAAACCGGAGGAAGAGGAAAATGGCACCGATGCCCACGAGGTTGTACACACACATATATATGTACTGGGCTGTTGCATAATTATTGCGGCTTTTTTCAACAAATTTTATACAACAAAAGCAATAACAACATGTAACAAAAACATCTTTAAATAATTCTTCCGGAGCATATTCACCACCTACTTCAATTACTGCTTCCCATTTGCTTGGCAGATGGTCAGACCGTCATTTAAAGATGTTTTTGTTAAATATTGTTATTGTTTCTGTTGAATAAAATTTGCTGAAAAAAACCCACAATAATTATGCACCAACCCAATACGTGTGTGTGTGTGTGTGTCTGTGTGTGTGTGTGTGTGTGTGTGTGTGTGTGTGTGTGTGTGTGTGTGTGTGTATAATTATCTATCTATCAAATATAATATATTTGTTTTATGTTCAAACTGTTCAGATCCAACCTCTCACCCTCACCCTACAATGTCATTCTAAAATTAAAGAATTACATTATTGAAATCTTGAAGTTATGAGATAACGCAAGATTATTTCAAAAGAACATGAATAAATAAGCATTGCAATATGACAGAGTAATTTGAATGGTAAAAAGTTAATCTTTATTAATCCACTTAAAATTATGAAGAACAAAACTATTTTTATGTTAATTTACATACTTCAAAATCAGGTTCTGATTACTCAATACAGAGTACAGTATATTGCACTGTATAGCACAATATTCCAAGAATCTTAGCAACTGCAAAAGGGGTCTGGTACTGGATTACAGAGCCACTTGCAAAAATTTTAGGCAGTTATCTAATGCGGAAATAACTGTGTAGGACTGTATTTCCAAAGCAAAGTTATATTTCAATATACTAACCAGGAAACTGAACTCTTCCACCTCTGCCATGATTCCCACTGCTACACCACCACCACCACCACCACCACTTACTACTACTACTACTACTACTACTACTACTACTACTGCCACCGCTGCTGTCACTGCTGCCACTTCTCAGTAGTTATAAGCTACTTAACCAATGACTGATTTATAGGGCAATGCCCTGATCTGTGACAAAGTGGTATTATCTGCTGACCCCAGTTAGTGATTTTCTTTTCAAAAATTTGTTAATAAGAATTTAGTGTGGTAGGAAGCATGTTGGTTAGAACTAGGAATTTGGTTTAGAAAGGGAGTCAATAGCAGCTGTAGATCATTACTACTATATGTAAAAATTCTACAATTAAAATTAATAATTGTTTAAGGTGCAGACATGAATGTGTGTTTAAGAAACTCACTATGCAACCATGTTGCCACTTAGGTGTGAAATACTACAGCCCTAGGACAACTAATGCCCTGTGAGTGGTAAATGGAAAGTGTGTGGGAGCCCCATGACTGTGAGGTTACAAACTTGGTTTACAACCACATGGTTCCCAGTTCACTCCTGCTGCATGACACCTTGGGCATGTCTTCTACTATAGCCTTGGGTTGACCAAATCATTGTAACTGGATTTGGTAGACGGAAACTGAAAGAAGCCTGTCACACACACACACACACACACACATATATATATATATATATATATATATATATATATATAAAGAATATGAAGGGTTTAGTTCACTTGTGATCTAAATGAATAGGTATGCTGGGTAATAAAAGTGCTATAGTTGGTTAACTGTTAGGTTCCAAGATCACAGCTGTGGCTGGATCATGTTACGGTTCTGTTATAGCAGGTATATTATATTAGAGGAAAAATCAAAACCAAGGCAGAACACGTGTCTCAAGTCATTTAGAATAATTTGATTAGAGTAAGGTAAATCTAAAGTCATACAGCTGTTTCTAAGATAACCCAAGTGGTAGGTTAGCATATCAATGCACTGGTTATTCCATCATCAGAGACAAGTTATGAATATTTTAGATATGGAAAAATCTACAGTTTACAAGGATTAAGCTAGAAGAATAAAGCAATAAAATAGAAGAATAAAGAGTAAAAGGAGTTAGAAGAATATAGGTATATATATATCTATGTATGTGTGTTTTTGTGTCTGTGTGTGAATCCCCATCACCGCTTGTTAATCGTAGTTGGTGTGTTCAGCAAAAGAGACCAATAGAATAATTACTAGGCTTAAAACCTAAGTCCTGGAGTTGATTTGTTTAACTAAAACCCTTCAAGGTAGTGCTCCAGTATAGCCACAGTTAAATGACTGAAAAGAATAAAAGAATACACACACACACACACACACACACACACACACACACACACACACACACACACACACACACACACACACACACACACAAAGGTTGTTCATTAAATATTGATCCCAGGCTTCTGTAGCAATGTGCCAAGAAAACGAGGAGGACTTTTTCGGCAGACTTTTCACACAGTATGAAACATGGGTCCATCGCGATGATCTTGAAACTAAAGTCCAGTCAAAGCAATTGAAGCATGATAATTCATCACTTCCAAAGAAGGCTCATGTCCACTCCTCAGCAGGCAAGGTGATGCTCACAGTGTTTAGGGACCAGCATGCAGTAGTGATGATGGTTTTTCTGGCAAAGGGCACCACAATTAATAAGGCATATTATGCCTCTCTACTACAGAAATTGCAAGATGCCATCAAAGCAGAGAAGCATGGCATGCTGACCAAAGGACTCCACCTCCAAGACAACGCCCCAGTTCACAATGCGCATATTGTCCAGATGAAAGCATACTCCTGTGGCTATGAATTCCTTGCTCATCCCCCTTACTCTCCCAACCTCACACCGTTTGACTTCCACCTCTTTCCAAACATGAAGTCTTTTTTGAAGAGGAAGCACATTTTGGCTAATAATGAACTTGGCTCCAGATGCAACCTACCAACTTCTAGAGATGAGATCTTCACAGCTACATAAAGCAATGGGAGAAATGTGACACCATTGATGGTGGCTACGTAAAGAAGGACTAATAGTAAAGCCAAGTTTCATTAATCCCAGTTCATGAGAAGATGGTTAGGGGAAATCTTTAATGAACACCCCTCGTATGTATAGGCATGTATGCATGTGTGTGTATGTACCTTTGTTCCTCTTCACCTTCACTTCTTGATAACCAGTGTTGGTTTGTTTACATCCTTGTGACTTACCAGTTTACCAAAAGAAGCTAATAGAATAAGTACATTATTTACATTATTTACATTTGACAGATATTTGTCTTCATCTTGTTTGTTGTTAACAAACCATTTCAGCTGATATACCCTCCAGCCTTCATCAGGTGTCCTGGGGAAATTTGAGACAAGATGTGGACAAATATCTGTCAAATGTAAATAATGTACGTAATTCCTTATCTATTAAATATAGAACTGTAATAGAATAAGTACCAGACTTTTAAAACAAAGTACTGGGAGTGATTTGTTCAACTAAAAATCTTTAAAACAGTGCTCCAGCCTGACCATTTTCCAGTGACTGAAACGAATAAAAATAAAAAGAAATGGAGGTCGATTTCTCTTCTCATAAGAGTTTTGTACCTTCTTAAAGAAACAGTGCCATAGTCCCATATTAAGTTTCATTGGTTGTTCTTTATGCTTTCTGTAGTTTTTGTAGTTTAGCCTTTAGTCTACTCTGATTATGTAGAGGTGCAATGGTCCAGTGGTTATGGCAGCAGACTCGCGGTCATAGGATCGCAGTTTCGATTCCCAGACCAGGCGTTGTGAGTGTTTATTGAGCGAAAACACCTAAAGTTCCACGAGGCTCCAGCAGGGGATGGTGGTGAACCCTGCTGTACTTTTCCACCACAACTTTCTCTCACTCTTTCTTCCTGTTTCTGTTGTACCTGTATTTCAAAGGGCCAGCCTTGTCACACTGTGTCACACTGAATATCCCCGAGAACTATGTTAAGGGTACACGTGTCTGTAGAATGCTCAGCCACTTGCACGTTAATTTCACGAGCAGGCTGTTCCATTGATCAGATCGACTGGAACCCTTGACGTTGTAAGTGACAGAGTGCCAACACACTCTGATCATACCAGCTATGGCCTGTCAGTCTTATTTTCCAACATAGTCTTATTTTCAGACCATGACCTTTCAGTCTTATTTACAGACAGTATTATCCAATATAACTTGTCTTGTTCATAATACTGAGTTATGATTCGAGGAAGTTTCGGTTGCTATATCAAGCAAGCCAAGTAAGTGCTTAGAGACTTCCGTCCTTTGGCTAAATTAACATCTGTAGTTGATAATGTTTCACGTTAATGACTTAGTATCAAGGCGTCTTCCCTTTAAGAAAGAGAGATCTTGATTTTGTTAATTACATCTAATTTATTTATTTCTCTTCTCATTTTTTATATACGCAACAATCTAGTTTATATTTTTCTCCTTTTTGGTTGATACTGAGAATTTGATCAATGGTATTATATTTTAACAAAATAAAAAAAAGGTCTAACCATATCTTTTGTTTTATTCATGAGTGGCTCTATTTCACTAAATGATGGATAAGATAAGACTTTCAACATTTTATGGCTATGGAATATCTAATTCTTGGTTTTGTTTTCATTTTTCTAATCATTTTAGTTTTTCTTTTTAAAAGCCTTTGTTTTTTCATATTAAAAATTTTAAACATATTTCAAGAATTTGTATTTAGTATATTTTCTACATTAGATATATGCTTATTTTCCAAAATAACCCCAAGCCAACCTTGCTCAAACAGATCTATAACCAAAAAGCATTCTAGTCATAATTATCTTGCATCTTCAAATATATTTTATCTCCAAGATTATATGATATAATATGAGAGAGATTCGACTGCTATTTCTAGGAGGTCAAGTACTACCAGGGAAGCTTCCAAGCTGATTCATAAGAAAATGGTTAGTTTTGTAAGTTTAAATGATGTTCAAATTTATTTTCCATGATTATAGTGTGTGATAAAATATATATGTAATGGTAGATTCCTCTCTTAAAGATATTGTGAGCTCATGAAGAAATGGCATATGTAATCTGTGTGGGGGTGTTTAGAGTTCACGATTTTTTTTCTTACAAATCAAAACATTTAAAACAGACAGAATATTTATGTTTTAACCTTTTAACATTTAAACTAGTCATATTCGGCCAAAATATTCTACTTATGTTCTGCATCTGGCCTCTCACACCTACACAATCTAAAAATAAACAATTACTTCATTGAAATCTTGAGGCTGTGGAATAATACAGGATTAATTCAAAACAATGTGAATTAAATAAGCATTATATTTGGTGGAGTAATCTGAATGCTATAGAGTGAAACACATTTTCAAAACAATCATTCTCATATTTAAAATACGAATCAGATATATTTTACCAATGAGCAGAAAACACGAGTTATAATGTGTCAGGGCCCAATATAATTTCCTTGTATAATTCCTTGCTTCCTTTAATAATGGTTTCAAATTTTGGCATAAGACTACCGATTTTCAGGGATAGGGTAAGTTGATTATACCAATGACAGTATTCAACTGGTACTTGTTTGCCTAATCCCGAAAGTACAAAAGGTAAAAACCGGCCTTGGTGGAATTTAAACTCAGAACATAGAGAGCTGGAAGAAATGCCTCTAAGCATTTTACCTGATATGCTAACAATTCTACCAGCTCATTGATTTCTTGCCTCCTATAATAATAGCAATGAAGATTTTATGTGGGTGTACTAATCCATACAAATACCTAAAAAGAAGCACTACTCAATGGGATCCTATAAGAAAATATGATAGTAATCCAACTATAGAAAATTAGCTACTGCGACTAAATTTACATTATTTGTAAAGCTTCCTTGCAAAACATGATGTGTGGTTCATTTGTAAAACACTATTCAGTGAAAGAGGTACTAAGCCACAGATACAAAAACTACTAGTCTAAAGAGTGTAAAGTAAAATTATATTTCAACTTTATGAACCAGTTTAGCTAATGAAGAATTTAAGTTTCACAGCATGAAATAAAATGGGGGCATGAAAAATAAAGTGGTTTATTCAAGGATACAATACAATAGTTTTCATTATATTTCATTCCTGAGCATTGAGTTCAATAACCAGTTGGTTTTTGCATATCAAAGCTGTTATACGGCTTTTCATTTTTAATTTAAATTAACTTTCAAACATTACATCATTCATGTTTAGAATCTAGTTTAAAACTATTCAGTTAAATCTCTCTATATCTGAGAAGTAGCTTCAATCTTGGCATATAATTAAATGCAACATAACTGCTATATTTTCTTCTTATCTTCATTTTATTATCTTGTTTTAAAACTCATCACATCTTTGGATGTAATGACGTACAGAAGATACCTACATAGAAGATACCTTTATAGAAAGCTCAACTTCTAAAGAATATCAGTGAAAGAATTGAACAAAAAAATAATAATAAGTCACAAATTATTTCTTCATTATCAATGAGTAGGTGGCATGAAATATTCTGATCTAATATGAATGCAATAAAAGTTTTCTGGTCATCATTTCATAATAAGATTATCTATCTATTCACATAAGAAGGCTTTTCAAAGCAGATATTATTTTTCAGAAATTACAGCACAAAATTATTTAAGAATCTGCAATGAATAGCAAGTTCTAATAAGATCCAAAATGCCAAAATATATTAAAAGTTTTGCTTGAGGTTTACATTTACGAATGTTTGAAATACTCTATAACTGAAGATGTAATTTAATTTATGTGAGATAAGATAGATCTCTAAAAAGCTATTAACAAAGACTTCATGTTATTTGATCTTTTGATCCCAGCACAGTTTAGCTATAAAGAAAAGTTTATAAACTGCAAAATATTTACAAACTACGGTATTTCTAAATTACAAGTTAGATATAATTCTTGAAAAAAAAATTCTTTGAAATTTAGCAGTTGTTCTGAATATATTCTCAAATATATTAGAATGAAAAATTAGATAACATGATATCTATGTTTCCTTGCTCATTTAGGGGTAAAATTAATTCATAAAAAGCCCAAATTACCTGTTATATTTTAGAAATATGCAATTAATAATACCAACCAGATATATGCAGAAAACTGCTTCAGATATTAAACTGGTTATCAACTGGATAAACAACCTTTTGACTAATGCTATCATTGTGGATGGATTTGATGGTTAACTTATTCACTGTATATCTCTCGCTCTCAGGCAGAAGTCAGTAATAATATTGGGTTATTTAATCTCTCAAAATATAAAAACTATTTATTTATTTGTTTGTTTTATAGGTCTTTGTCTCCACCTCTCTCTCTCTTTCTTCCTATCTCTTTCCTCTCTCTCTCTCTCTCTCTCTCTTCCTATCTCTCTCTCTTTTCCTATCTATCTCCCCTTTCTCTCTCTGTTTGTATAAGCACATATGTACACATATGATTATTGTGTACATAGTAATAAACAAAATCTTTTATCAATATCCTTCTTTTACCCAATTTCTATGGGTAAAACCTAGAGATCAACCAGCCCTCAAGTTATATTAACACCATAACATTCATGTTCACATAGGCATATTTGGAGAAATATTTTTCTCACTCATACATTACATATGTGTGTGTGCATATGTATGTATGTATGTGTATATATGTGTATATATATGCATGTGTATATATACATATATATGTATGCAGATATGTATGTATATATATGTGTATGCATATATATGTATATGCACACACATACACAAATATATATATATATATATATATATATATACATACATAGGAAGATGATGTTGTGTATGCATATATATATAGCGAGAGATAGATAGATAGATAGATAGATAGATAGATAGATAGATACACTCACGCACGCACAAACATGCCTCTATGATTTTCTCTTTTACTTCCTTTCTTGTGGTGGGTAGGGCTATACAAATGGAGTGACTATAATCAAGTGACTTCCTAGCAATATATTACTGATGCTTGTATTATTGACCCCAGAGGGATGAAATTGAAATTGGTTCCTGTGAGATCTTTTACTCAGAAGCTTGAGTCATGTGTATCACTGATGTAGACACTTCAAACATTTTAATCACTGCCTTATTATCATATATAAATATTGCATGTTGGATATGAACTGCTTTCCAAATACATTCATTTGTGTTTTCTTTATTTTCTTTCTGCAGTTGAGAGGCAATAATTGTAAATGCTAACTTGTTATTGCAGTTGATGTTACAGCTGTTATTGTTGTTGTTGTTGTTTAGCTTCAGGTTATCCCTTTTCAAACTGATTTATAATCAAAGGTGATCCTACTATAACCTTCACTTCCTTTTTCAGCCATAGTGTATCTAGGAATATAATATCTAATATGGATTTCCCTTTTTAAGAAAGAGTTTTACTTAAAAGGGATTTGACTGCTATGTCTAGAAATTTAGTGATTTACACTTGGCTTTAGAAACCTCTAGAAAAGCCCACTTTGCTATGATCATTCTGGTCATATCTCTAATCAGGAGATAATCTCTCAATAGTTTTAGAAACCCTGAGATAGATTATGGGCACTGTAAAGAGTTTTACTTAAAAGGGATTTGACTGCTATGTCTAGAAATTTAGTGATTTACACTTGGCTTTAGAAACTTCGAGAAGAGCCTACTTTGCTATGATCATTCTGGTCATATCTCCAATCAGGAGATAATCTCCTCTCATTAGTTTTAGAAGCCCTGAAATAGATTATGGGCACTGTTCTTTGTCTTCTCATGAAGTTGTTATAAAATATGTAAAGAGCGGATATTTTAAGGTTACAATTAGTTTGAAAATAATTAAAGAATCTTATACATGGTCACAGGTATAGTTTTGTGGTTACACAGCTTGCTTTGCAGCCACATGGTTTAAGGTTCAATATCACTACACAACAACTTAAACAAGTGTCTTCAACTATATCTCAAAACTGATCAATGCCTTGTTAGTGAATTTGGCAGAAGGAAAATGTCTGAGAGCCTGTCGTGTGTGCGTGTGTGTGTGTGTGCATGTGTGCGCCCCCACCCACGAGACTAAAAATCTTTCAACATAGTGCTCCAGCATCGCCACAGTTCAATGACTGAGTCAAGCAAAAGATAACGATTAAAAATGATGACTTAGCAATTTTATTGGAGCATTGGATAAAATGCTTTGTGGTATATGCTCCTGACCTTTGTGTTCAAATACAAGTGGGGGTCAAGTGTTGTTTTGGTTCTTTCAGGGTTGATAATTCAAGTAACAACTCAGGGCAGTGAATTTGGAAGTTGCAAGTACCGTCTGACTGGCACCAGTGCTAGTGGCATGAATAAAAAACACAAAGAAGCAGGAGAGACACAGCAAGCTATTTTAATGTTTCTTCAAATCACGCCGCTATTAATAAGTTAATATTGATAAAGCTAATTGATAGCATATTGTTTATAAAAACAAACGTATTAACTCTAAAAATTTGAAAGTAACTAATCTTGCTTTGGAAATGCATCTAAAGCTGTCACATACTGATAATGTTCTGATTCAATTCCTACTTTATTCATATTTAATGAATTTTTGTCAGTTGTTAAGGCATGTATCTCAGTAGTTAGAAGGCTGTGATCATAATCATAAGGGCAAGGGTTCAATTCCTGAACAAGGCAGCACATTCACTGGATTGCATATTGGCTGGGCAGTTCTAGTACAAAGTACTTTAATTCACATTGCTCCAGTTTATTCATCTGTAATGAGTACCATCTGCACACTAATCATACTATATGTTCTGCTGAGTGATCAGTGACCTGGTACTCCGTCAGTTACAACAACCAGTATTCCACTTGATTTCATCAATGGAACAGCCTGATCATGAAAATAACGGGCAAGTGGCTGAACACTCCACAATTAGATGTACACTTAATGTGATTCAGCTTGATACAGAATATGACAATACTGGTCATTTTGAATTACAGATACGTTCATTTTTGACAGCTGAGTGGATTGGAGCAATGTGAAGTAAATTGTCTAGCTCAAGGATATAACACAACCATTGGGAATCAAATTCATGGATCTTATGATAATGAGCTGAATACCCTAAACGCTAATGCACACCCCTGAGTGAAGGTTAAAGGAACAGAGAAGGTGACTAGCTCATGACTACATAATCAACTAAAACAATTAGCAAATGTATGCTACATGCTACCAATTACATTCTCTCACTAGCTGCATTTTAAAAATTCTGGGCTGTTTCCTCCTGACGTTATTTAAACTGTATCTACATGTTTGACTGCTATTACCTATTCACAAATTATTTTTCTCATAATTAATGATAATTTTTAACTAATTAAAATTTCTTGGCTTACTACATGAAGTATGATAAGGCTGAATTTACTTTTAATATGAAGTCATAGATTTTACGTAATCAAAAAGAGTAAACTTGCATCTAAATGTAACTTCCTAACACCTTCACAGAGTATTTTAGTTAAAACAACACAAATTTTATGTAAACTGATACTTAAAAAAGCTGATAAAATGAAATTTAATTTCAGTTTTTCCATATATTTTCAAAAGATTTCTTATTGAATCAGCGCATCTTTTATATTTCTTTGCTTTCTTCAAGTATATTAAATTTGTGATTATTTTATATATTTATAACATTTAACTATAGATTTTCATGCTCAGAGCAAAACATTTTAAATAGTTTCAACTTTTATAACATTTTCTACATTAAACAGTTTTCAATTCTCTCTCCCTTTGAACTATGGTTTCTTATAACTCCTTATTAATTCTATAAAATGTAGATACCATTTGTGTAATGCTATTACAAATTCCTTCTCTCTTTCTTTCTCTTCTATTTCATATATGCACGTGTATAAATACAAATTACGTATATATATATATATATATATATATATATATATATATATATATATATATATATATATGTATGTGTGTATATATATATGTATGTATGTATATATATATACATGTGTGTGTGTGTGTGTGTTTGTGTATGTATGTATGTATGTATATATGCATGTGTGTGTATATATATATTGCATACAGATATGTCCCCTGCATCCCTCTCCAGCTGAGTATTTCTAATCTTGTAGGCTTGTGGTGCTGGTGCTATATAAAAGCACTCGTACTGATGGTGTATTAAAGCCCCCATGCTGGTGCTGGGTGAAAGCTCTCTGTAAAGTGGTTGGTGTTAGGAAGGGTATCCAGCTATACCAGCCTTACCAAAGCAGACATGAAGCTTCGGCCAGTCTTCATCCAGCCAGCTCCCATCAAACTGTCCGACCCATATCAGCAGGGAAAAACAGACGTTAAATAATGATGATGTATACATACATACAAATACATATATATATATGTATATATATATATATATATATATATATATATATATACATATATATATATATATACACATATACATACACACACACACATATATACACACACACACTCATGCACACAAACACACATATATACATACACTCACACATATATATACACATACATATACATACATACATTTATACATATACACATGTATATATGCATACATATATAGAGAGAGGGGCAATTATGTGGATAAATAAATTAGATACATAGAATATATGAAATATATTAAATATAATGATTTGAGTATGAAATACAAAATATGTATCCATGAGCTGAAACTAGATGAAATGAATAAAATAAAATATGTATTCACACAAAAACGAGAGAAAGTAAATGGAGGAGATTTTCAGATAATGGATTTGAAGTATAAATATATAGATATTTACATTAATAGGTCCAACTTACACACAATGCAAACGACAGAGTTACACACATAGAGACACACACACATATACACACACACAAATATGTGCATGTGTGCGTGTACGCGTGTGTGTGTTTGTCATTATTCAGTTTTATTTCAAAAGTATTTGGCCAATAGAGAATGAATTTGTTCTCAACCTAGATCCAAGGTTCCTTCATTGAAATTTCAACAACATCAACAGGGTATTTTTGTATGCTTTACAACTTGACAGAGCCTTCAAGGCTTTCTCCACCTCCTGCACAGTGATCTGATGATAGAGATCATCCTGACTCTGGTGCTGCTCTTGCCATTTGTAGACATCTGGTTGGATGAAACTTTGCAGATTGAATATGTTACAGCAATGTTCCTTTCACCTAACTCTGGAGGATAGTGTGCAATTTGCTCCCATCTGCTGACTTAATAGGTGCCACTGCACTGCTCTAGGAACCATAAGTGGCTTTCAGAAAAGTAAAAAGCTCATGGTAGTCGTGCTTCTTGGCTATGCTCTGCAATGGTGTTGCCAGCCTGCATCATTACACATTCTCCAGTGATCTCCCTTCCACCTACACTTTGGACAGGATTTCAGCAAAAAGTGACCCTCTCCTCTCCAAGTTCATTGCAAATGTTGCTGGTGCAGGCCTGATTTTTTTGTTTAACAGATGCTGGATCTTTTCTCTATGCTTCCAGAAACAATCAGGTGTTTTACACTGAGAAGGTTCTGGGGTTTCCTTAAAAATGGAGGGAAGAAAAACCTGCCTTCTTTAACACCTGCCAATGCTTCTCAATGTCATTCAATCCACTGAGCTGACTGCCACACCCTTGATTGTAGCTATGATAGCATCAGTCAGTCTCTGACAGTATTCTGCATTTGCTACTTTGCTGATGACAAATTTCTCTGATTTTGTACTGGTTGAGGTCTTCCTCCAGGGCAGAGTAATCCTGGTTTTGATCTAACTCCTCAGAAAGTAGTAATCAGTTGAGCATTCTATTCCACAAATGGACTTCATGCACAAATGTCATCTTCACTTTAAAATATGTTTTAAATATGCTCAAAAAATTTTTGTAATGGTATTCACTTAAAAATAACTTAAAAAGACACTAAAATATTGTCTGTTTAAAGAAAGCTAAAATATATATACTTACTGTACAAACGACTTACATTTTTGAAATCACATTCACTTTAAAATATTTATAAATGATAAAAATATTGTGTTTAACAAAAGCGAAAATAGAAATATTTAGTGTAAAAAAACAAGTCGTATTTTTCCGTTGTCGGGTCACTGTGTCTAATGAAATGGTAAGAGTTTCTTCCCTTTCAGGGTTAAATTATTTTCTGAGAATTTTCCCATTATGTGCCAGTTTGGTTGGGTAAGATTGCAAGCAAGCAAGCTTCAAGCTCACTTTTAATGTATCATATATGTGTGTGTGTGTGTGTGTGTGTGTGTTTGTGTATATATATGTATATGTATATATATATATATATATATATATATATATATATATATATATATATATGTATATATATATATATATATATGTATGAAATACCTGGCTGGTCACCAAAGTGTCAGTCCATTGTCTTAGGTTTGACCTACTTCCTGACCATGCTCTATATAACTGAAATCATCTCTCTCCCCTCTCTCTCTCCCTCTCTCTGGTTTAACCAATTAATAGAGAGCACACATCTCTATTCATGTCAGTTGTTAACCAGGAGCAAATGCATTGGCTAAATGGAAAGGGACAAACCAGGAGCAAATGCATTGGCCAAATGGAAAGGGACAATCTAATCCTTACCCTTTCTTCCATTCTGTCAGCAGAACGACAGCTTACACACTACCAACTACCAGTGATACACCAACACATCATTACTATTATCAATTACTATTATGTATATTTTACTAAACACTACTGGCAAATAAATTTGTGTATATTATTCCTTTTTTAAATCTCACAACGTGAGATATTCAGCAATGGTACTTTGGAGTAAAGATTTTTGCCAACATAACAGGGCAGTCCTGCTTTAGGGCTAAATTACAGCAACATTCGTCCAAAATACTGTTGCTGAATATCTCTCATTGTGAAATTTACAAATAGTCATTTTCTAATTTACAGATCAGTGACTAGTTATCACTTTGAAAACTATATATTTCGAACGGGAACTTGGTAGCACCACTGCTAGCTGAACAATTATTCGGTGCTGATGAAGAGAAATAACCCAGAAATCGCAATACACAGAAATTGTTCTGAGCTGAGTGGGGGTGCTAGATTCCCTTGTTCAAAAATATAAGGACACAGATTGTGTCATATAGCCAGCTGGAGACGATGTCTCCTGGGCTAAATTACAGCAACATTCATCCTAAACCAGGACTGCCATGTTATATTGGCATTATTCCTTTTCTTTTCATAGTTTTTATTACACTGTTTCATCCTGCTATCAACCAACTATATATGTTGACCATTCACATCTTACCACTACATATAGTAAATCTGATGTACACGCACATCTGTCCATTACAACAGACCCACTGCACGGCATCTTTGGCAACTGTCCTCTACTATAGTTTCAGGCTGACCAAATTCTCATGTGTGGTTTTGGTAGATGAAAACTGAAAGAATTCTGTCATACATGTTTGTGTCTGTATGTGAGTGTAAGTGTATGTGTGTATGTGTGTATCTGTTTCTACTTTGTTGTTTTGATATTGTGTGATAGTTGTAAAAATGTGACTGCTTCATAGAAGTGGTGTGATTTCTTTCAAAACCTCTGTGGAAACAAACTTGTTCGTGCATGGGAAAATATTACCTTGCTTGAAAATAAGTTATAGTTAATGACAAGAAGGTCATCTGGCCTTAGAAGACCTGCTTCATCTGACCCATGCAAGCATGGAAAAATATATGGATGCTAAAGCAATGATCATATATTGACTATGATATTCATAAGTCTGTGTGTGTGTTATGATTGTGAACTTAAATTCAGTTTAGTTTGGAAAGTGTTATAGCAGGAAATTGTGGTCCTTCAGTAACTTAGGTAGTTCCACAACAAGTAAATAAGAAATATATATATATATATATATATATATATATATATATATATATATATATATAGAGAGAGAGAGAGAGAGAGAGAGAGAGAGAGAGAGAGAGAGAGAGAGAGAGAGTGAGATAGAGAAAGAAAGAAAGATAGATAGATAGATAGATAGATAGATAGATAGATAGATATGCATACATATTCATAAATCATGAGTTAAAATCTTTTGGAAAAATTCTATTCTTTTAGGAGAAAGAGCACTAAATTTCCCCTCTCAGCCCAGTACTTGGCCCCAAATAACAGTTTTGAAATCAAAATATGAAAATTATAATGTGCAATAGGCTAACATCCTATTTGGAGCAAATTTAACTTCTCAACTTTATAGACTCTGGTCTTTATCATTCGCTTGCTTATTTTTATAGTCTCTTGGCAAATATATTGGTGATATCAATAAATCTTCATTGCAGTATAATATTTAATTCAATGTAAATAGACTGGATGGCAGTTCAATCCACTAACATTTGAATTATAGATCATTTCCTTTTCTTTTCTTTTTTTTTGTTAGTAAGATATTTTAGTTATTATCACAAACACAAAAAGTATTTTAAACAAACTTAGTCACAATTCTTTATCTAAGAATAAAGAATAAATCACTTCTTTATTGACTTTTGGCATCTTGGATTTATAGGTTTTCATCAGTAACAATTTCATAAGAATAAGATTTTATTATTTGGCTGCTTCATCTGCATCCTTTAACCATATCAATGTCCCTCCCGACTAGATGAACAGAAATGCAGTAACATTATATGCACTCAGACATAGAGAATACATTTTGTGATTGGATAGGCTTCAGAATGGGAAGCATGTACTTTTGGATTATGCAAAATCAAGCATTTACTGCTATTTATCGCAGTATTGATTGATTGACTGCTTTGTGAAAGTATTGCATCCTTATAATAGGATATTGATTGTTAGAGATATAGTATTTCTAATGACACTTTGGCTTCATTTTAAGATGGAACTTATTGTGACAGCTATTACACTCACCTACGGAAATAGGTATTTGATACTTTTAAAATTAATCAAAGTTGACAGTTTGCCATTCTCTGATTTTTCTTAACCTTATTGAACATAATCTCCATTACTTACATTGTACTGGATTATATCTACTTAAGTAATCTGCCGTGTAGACAGCATAATTTTATCATTGATATGTTTGCTGCAGGAATATCATTCTTCTGTAGTATATATATCATGAAACAATATCAATACTGTAAAGAAATTGTTTTTACTGTTACTTTGAATAAACCAGAAACTACTTTGTCTTTGTAGAACAACTTGTGCCACTCAAGAATAAAAGCTCTAACTTATGGCAAAGAGAGCAGCAGAAGTAGAACCAACAAACTATAAACGCTTCATCATTGTTATCATAGTTGCATCATCATCTTGGTTAAATAGAATATACATTTGGGCTATTGCCTAGTATCAGTCACTGAACTGCTGTTACGTTGGCGTGCCATGCCTACATGATATAGCTGATTATTTTGAACCCACAGCTAATTAATTAATTATGCCCTGCAAAGCTTTAGTCAGATAATTTTAATTTTAATGTAGGTATACCAACAATTTTAACCTTACTACAAAATGTAAACAAATCAACACACACACACACACACACACACACACACACACACACACACACACACACACACACACACACACACACACATACACACACGCACGCACACACACACATGCACACACACACACACACACACACACACATATCTGTGGGAAAGAAATGTTTTGAGAACTACTCGGGTTAATTTCATCTTGTTTTGGCTAATATTGACCTTATACATGCATTAAGCATTGTCTACCCTTTAACATTCATATTTAGGCCTTTCATGTCACTCATTTATACTCTTACACCATCAACAATGTCTTGTAATTCCTCATTGCTGTCTACTACTAATGCTACATAAATAACCAGCATATCTTATATTATTCATGTTCATAATTTTGAATGTGAGTTCCTCAGTCTTACTGAATTTTCTGCATATATACTCAGTATGGATATTAAATAGGTATGGTGATAACATACTTCCTTTTTTCACACCTCTTTTGATCTCTACATGTGCTGACAATTCCTGGTTTATTTCAATGTTTGCATTTTGGTTCCAATATAACATACAGATGCTATTATCTTTTCCTTCTAAGATGGCTTATGATGATCTCTCTGTGGTGTACATGAAGAAATGCTTTGGTATAATCTATGAAGTAAATAGATCTTTCTGCACTTGCATTTGCTTTTGTACTAGAATACTGAAATAAAATATAACATCTCTTGCACCACTGTTGGCCCTAATCCAACGTGCACCTCACAGACTTTTGTATTTATTTTGCTTTTTATTTTTCTGAGTGTGACTGTAAGAAGAGAACAAGAGTCTATCGAAGACATTTGTGGAATGATGGCATCAAAGAATGTATTGGAGACAAGAGCCTCACTGATTGTATGCATACAATACAACACAAAGGAAGCTAGAAAGTCTTGGTAAGGTGGCCCCTGCACACAACAGGGTCATCTGTTGGATAGCTGACCTACAGTGAATTTCACCAATAAGATCAATGATATGAATTTTCTTGAAATAAAGTGTGTGTAGTTTGGAAGTGGATCTTTTGTTAAAAGTAAAAAGTGTTAATATTATTAGATCTTCTTAAGGCAGTGAGCTGGCAGAATCATTAGCACTCTAGAAAAAGTGCTTAGTAGTATTTTGTCTGACTTCAAATTCCGCTGGGGTCAACTTTGCCTTTCAACCTTTTGGAGTCAATAAAATAAGTAGCAGTTGTGCACTGGGTTGATTTAATTGACTTACCCAGCCTCTGAAATAGCTGGCCTTGAGCCAAAATTTGGAACTGATATTATCAGACCTCCCCAGAAGAGTATATTCTACTCAGTTGGAAAAACTAAGTATGATTAATACACAAGCACAAATAATAAGTGATGCTAATTATGAATGTTAAAAATATGACTGTGAATGCATATTAACGATATGCATTCTGTATTAAGTACAAAGTATTAGTGTTTCACATATACAATTTAGTGATTTAAAATAACTTCAGTTGATGCTTATTATCCATGTAATTGGTGGACAAAAACTCACTCTATGATGTACAAAACTTTAGACCATCAAGCATGATCGATTAACTGAAATCTTTGAATAATATTAGTTTCAAATTTTGGCACAAGGCCAGTACTTTCAGAAGAGGGGCTAAGTCGACTAGTTAGATCAACACCAGTGCTCAACTAGTATTTATTTTATCAAGCCTGAAAACATGAAAGTCAAAGTCAACCCCAGAAACATTTGAACTCAGAATGAAAACACAAAATAAATCAATCTCTGATTATTCAATTTAAAGTAATTACATGAGAAAATTGGTTTTGTATTTCATTCTTCCAAAGTCAATAAAATAGTAGTAAGCAAGAGAAATGCTAGAGTTGATTAAAATGACTTATATGTTGTGAAAAGTGTTTTGTCTTGGGCTAATATAAGAAATCAGTTGAGGCAGGAGGTGGAGCAGAAGTGTTAGAAAGGTGTAGAAAATGCCTTAAAAATATAATTGCATTCAGGAATCTATATTATTTTTCTGAAGTTTTGTGAACATATGTCAATATTAGAAATCAATATTAGATATAATTATAACATTTTTCAATTTGTTTATCATAATTTTTTGCAGCAATAAACTGTTCTGTATATGTCTGAGGTCCATTCAGTGTTATTTGCATATAAATATGCTAATTGTTGCTTAGTCTCAGGTCTGTTCCCAATCACATGGTACCGTGTTCAGTTCCACTGCATAATACTTTGTGCTTGTGTCTTCTACTATAGCTCTGTGCCTACCAAAACTTTGTGAGTGGATTTGGTAGACAGAAACTGAAAAGAGCAGTGAGCTGGCCGCAACGTTAGCATGCCGGGCGAAATGGCCTAGTGGTATTTTGCCTGCCGCTACGTTCTGAGTTCAAATTCGGCCGACGTCGACTTTGACTTTCATCCTTTCGGGGTCAATTAAATAAGTACCAGTTACGCACTGGGTTCAATATAATCGACTTAATCCGTTTGTCTGTCCCTGTTTGTCCCCTCTGTGTGTAGCCTCTTATGGGCAGTAAAGAAATAAGAAACTGAAAAGAAGCCTGTCATCTGTGTGTATGTGTTGTTGTTGTTGTTGTTGTTGTTGTTGTTGTTGTTGCTGGCTCCCACCACTGCTTGACAACCAGTGTTGGTTGCTTACATCCTTGTAACTTAACAGCTTGGCAAATGAGACTAATAGAATAAATACCAGACTTTAAATAAATTAATACTGAGATCTATGTGTTTGACTAAAATCCTTCAAGGTAGCACCCCTGCATGGCCACAATCCAATGACTGAAACAAGTAAAAGATAATGTTAAAAGATTAAAACCATTCCAACAAACCATCATGAATCATTTTTAATTATTATGAATCTAGAACTACATTATGCAAATTCTCCTTCAGTTATGAAAACAACTAAGTGAAATTTGGCTGCTATTTTTAATAATTTAAATGTTCACACAGAATACACAGGAGCAATTTTACTAGCTTGCATGTGCATGATGCAGAAGGCTCTATGCTAAATACATTCAGTTCTCTGTAATGCCAGTTTTGTTACAATATGCAATCAAGTAGACACATAGAATGTTAATGTTTTGTACTTAGCTTTTGATATTAGAATATATCAATTCTCAAGCTGTAAAATATTATATTCCATAATTTTTAAATACCTAATACTGCAAAAACAAAACAAAAAAATAGCAATTTTCAACTTCAATTAATGTTTGAACTCTGAATGTTTGCTGCCTGTTTTTTTAGATCTCGTGATATAAAATCTGTGGCGATATTTATTTTAGAAGATATTAAAATGGCAGTTTTATACTGAAATTAATGTGCCACGTAAAGTAAATTAAATGCTATCAAAGACAATCTTATATTATATATACAGTTAATCTGTAGTTCCTTTAGCTTCTTAGTGATGTGTTAATATAACCTCAGTTTAAACATTCGACATACAAAGCAATATTTGTCAGAATCAAAAGACTTAATGTAACATAGCTGATTTGAAAGTGGAAATAAAATGTTCATGGTATTCTAGCTGAATTAAAACTTCAATATCTCCAGACAGATGTGGTTGAAAGGTTTTTAGGACAGAACTTTTCCTCTGAAGTCAGGCTGTCATCAACTTCTTCAATAATCAGTAGAAGAGGGGGAAAGTCAGAGTAGAGAGTAAATGATATGAAAGATTAGTAAGAGTGATGAAATTGGTTTGGTTAAATGGGTCTAGTCAAACTATACAACAACAACTGAGAAAAGGCTCGATCATTATATTAACCATACAATAATAAAAGTAAATAAACCTATTAAACTATTGCTTTCATCAAAGAAGGCTTTTTCATCATTAATAATCATTTTTTATCTTTCACATGTTTTAGTCATTGGACTGCAGCCATGGTGGGTCACTGTCTTGAAGGGTTTACTCTCACAGATTAACCTCAGTACCTACTTTTTTAAAGCCTGATACTTATTCTATCAGTCTCTTTGGTGAACTGCCAAGTAATGAGAATGTAAACAAACCAACGCTGGTTGTCAAGCAGTTGTAGGGGTAAAACACAAACACAAAGGTACACACATAGACACATCCATCCATTCATCGATCCATCCATTCATCCAATCCATCCATCCATCCATACATACATACATACATATTTTGCTTAAGCATTGTGAAGCTATCCTGGTGTCAGAACTCAATACATATATATATATATGCATACATGTATAGACAACCACACACACATACACACACATATATTCTCCAGTAAAAAGCATCAATTGAGTACTGAGTGGTAATAAGAATTTCGGATGACAAAGGAATAAAAGGTTTTGTTATATATATATATATATATATATATACAATGTTAATTCTCTAAATGAAGTATTAACAGTAACTGCACGATAAAGTGTAGTATATTGCCACTTAAGTGTGGCTGACCCCTAGGGATGGATGTTACTGTTGCTTTTAGCCCCAGGAGGACATCTCCTCCAGCTGGCTTATCGACACACGACTGTGTCCTGTTTGCCAAGGGAAGTTATCCCTCTCACCTCGATCAGCAGCACGAACGTATCCGGATTTCAGGGTTATTTCCCTTCGTCGGCGTTCGACAGCTGATGACCTTGGTGAGAGAGACAAAAACCTGGCAAATTTATATCTTCTTTTCCAGTGAAATTCTTCACTGATATTGAAAAGGTGAAAACAAGCAATGTTAATTCTCTAAATGAAGTATTAACAGTAACTGCACGATAAAGTGTAGTATATTGCCACTTAAGTGTGGCTGACCCCTAGGGGTGGATGTTACTGTTGCTTTTAGCCCCAGGAGGACATCTCCTCCAGCTGGCTTATCGACACACGACTGTGTCCTGTTTGCCAAGGGAAGTTATCCCTCTCACCTCGATCAGCAGCACGAACGTATCCGGATTTCAGGGTTATTTCCCTTCGTCGGCGTTCGACAGCTGATGACCTTGGTGAGAGAGACAAAAACCTGGCAAATTTATATCTTCTTTTCCAGTGAAATTCTTCACTGATATTGAAAAGGTGAAAACAAGCAATGTTAATTCTCTAAATGAAGTATTAACAGTAACTGCACGATAAAGTGTAGTATATTGCCACTTAAGTGTGGCTGACCCCTAGGGGTGGATGTTACTGTTGCTTTTAGCCCCAGGAGGACATCTCCTCCAGCTGGCTTATCGACACACGACTGTGTCCTGTTTGCCAAGGGAAGTTTGCCAAGGGGCTAAAAGCAACAGTAACATCAACCCCTAGGGGTCAGCCACACTTAAGTGGCAATATACTACACTTTATCGTGCAGTTACTGTTAATACTTCATTTAGAGAATTAACATTGCTTGTTTTCATCTTTTCAATATCAGTGAAGAATTTCACTGGAAAAGAAGATATAAATTTGCCAGGTTTTTGTCTCTCTCACCAAGGTCATCAGCTGTCGAACGCCGACGAAGGGAAATAACCCTGAAATCCGGATACGTTCGTGCTGCTGATCGAGGTGAGAGGGATAACTTCCATTGGCAAACAGGACACAGTCGTGTGTCGATAAGCCAGCTGGAGGAGATGTCCTCCTGGGGCTAAAAGCAACAGTAACATCCACCCCTAGGGGTCAGCCACACTTAAGTGGCAATATACTACACTTTATCGTGCAGTTACTGTTAATACTTCATTTAGAGAATTAACATTGCTTGTTTTCACCTTTTCAATATCAGTGAAGAATTTCACTGGAAAAGAAAATATAAATTTGCCAGGTTTTTGTCTCTCTCACCAAGGTCATCAGCTGTCGAACGCCGACGAAGGGAAATAACCCTGAAATCCGGATACGTTCGTGCTGCTGATCGAGGTGAGAGGGATAACTTCCCTTGGCAAACAGGACACAGTCGTGTGTCGATAAGCCAGCTGGAGGAGATGTCCTCCTGGGGCTAAAAGCAACAGTAACATCCACCCCTAGGGGTCAGCCACACTTAAGTGGCAATATACTACACTTTATATATATATATATATATATATATATCTATATATATATATATATATATATATATATATATATATATATATATTACAATTAAAAGGGTAAAGGTTTATCAATTTATTAATTTATTAATAAATCAACAATTAATAATTTTTACCAAGCCCTTCGGTATGTAAACACCTTTATCGGTGGAGAACTTATTTAAAAGTTCTTATACATTTATAAACATAATTAAGGGATCAGCAAACATTTGCTTCACCACATACCGAAGTTCAGAAATAGCAGCTAAAAAAGTAATGCTATCTGTTGGAGTCTGTCTCAGATTTTTTAGCTGCTATTTCTGAACTTCGGTATGTGGTGAAGCAAATGTTTGCTGATCCCTTAATTATGTCTCTCTCTCTCTCTCTCTCTCTCTCTATATATATATATATATATATATATATATATATATATATATATATATATATACATACATACATACACACATATATATATATTTATATAATAATATTAGGGACAAAATCCAAAATTACAGGTAAAAACTCTATTCAAATCAATTTATAAAAAATTAAAATTAAATTGAGCTTTATAGATTATAATATATAAAAATATATAGTTTTAGGGAAAAGAACCAAGTTTCAAGAACTCATCGATGAAAATCCACTATCACATATAGAGAAATTAATAATTAAAAGCACAATAAATGAGTACAATATAAAACAAAGTAAATATCATAAGATAAAGATAGTATTATTATGATAATCCTTATGATACTTATATATATGTATGTATGTATGTATGTATGTATATATACAATTGTCCTTCAGTTTCCAATTGCCAAATCCACTCACAAGAGTTTGCTTGCTCTTGGGCAATATTAGAAGACACCTGGCCAAGGTGTTGTGTAGTGGGACTAGACTCCAAGGCTATATAGTTCAGAAGCAAACTTCTTAACCACACAGCCACTCCTGTGTCCATCTTGTAATTTTATTAGGGAGCGAATCAATTTAGATGAGATGCAGTTTGGGTTTGTGCCAGGTAAAAGCACTACTGATGCCTTATTTCTAGTGAGACAGCTGCAGGAGAAATACCTAGCTAAGGATAAACCTCTACCTGGCTTTCGTTGACATGGAGAAAGCCTTTGACAGGGTCCCCCGATCCCTTATCTGGTGGTCAATGAGGAAACTTGGGATAGAAGAATGGTTAGTGAGAGCTGTGCGAGCTATGTACAGAGATGCTGCCAGTCAGGTGAGGGTTGGAAATGAGTACAGCAATGAATTCCGGGTAGAGGTAGGGGTCCACCAAGGTTCCGTCCTCAGCCCCCTTTTATTTATCATAGTCCTCCAGGCAATCACAGATGAGTTCAAGACAGGTTGCCCCTGGGAGCTCCTCTATGCTGATGACCTTGCCCTAATTACGGAGTCACTATCAGAACTAGAGGAGAAGTTTCAGGTGTGGAAGCAAGGTCTAGAATTGAAGGGCCTTAGAGTCAACCTAGCTAAAACCAAAATCCTAATAAGTAGGAAGGTAGATAAAACACACACCCCTTCAGGTAGATGGCCCTGCTTAGTATGTAGAAAAGGAGTAGGTAGTAACTCTATAAGATGTACTCGGTGCAAGCTATGGACACATAAGAGGTGCAGCAACATCAAAGGCAGGTTAACTAGGAAGTTAGTTTTTGTTTGTGGCAGATGTTCAGGTGCAATAAAGACTGTAAACAATCAGTAAACAACTTCTATCTCATTCCAGGGTGAAAAATTAGAGGTAGTCGATAGCTTCCGCTATCTGGGCGACCAAGTTAGTAGTGGGGGTGGGTGCGCTGAAAGTGTAGCTGCTAGAATAAGAATACCCATCAGAGTGTAAGTATCTTGAGAGAAAAGCTGAACATTAGAAGCATCAGTTGTGGTGTGCAAGAGAGACGATTGCGCTGGTATGGACATGTGGTGAGAATGGATGAGGATAGCTGCGTGACAAAGTGCCACACCCTAACAGTTGAGGGAACCCGTGGAAGAGGTAGGCCCAGGAAGACCTGGGCTGAGGTGGTGAGGCAAGACCTTCGTACATTGGGCCTCACCGAGGTGATGACTACTGACCGAGACCTTTGGAAATGTGCTGTGCGTGAGAAGACCCGGCAAGCCAAGTAAGATCGTTGCCAGTGCCCCTGGAATGGCTTTTGTGCGGGTGGCACATGAGATGCACCATTTTGAGCGTGGCCGTTGCCAGTACCGCCTGACTGGCTCCCGTAGGATTTTCGAGCGAGATCGTTGCCAGTGCCCCTGGACTGGCTTGTGCGGGTGGCACATAAAAGACACCATTTCGAGCATGGCCATTGCCAGTATCGCCTGACTGGCCTTCGTGCAGGTGACACATAAAAGCACCTACTACACACTCTGAGTGGTTGGCGTTAGGAAGGGCATCCAGCTGTAGAAACTCTGCCAAATTTAGATTGGAGCCTGGTGTTGCCATCCGGTTTCACCAGTCCTCAATCAAGTCGTCCAACCCATGCTAGCATGGAAAGCGGACGTTAAACGATGATGATGATGATGATGAATCCTTATAATTTTTTTAATCTCTTTGAGTTGACAGAAATTGTAGTGTTGACCTAAATGCTTTAATGTATTTTGCAATTTGAACCTGTACGCTATGAGATCAGATGCTAGTAAAGTCAAATTTGGCTCCCCCTCCCGATCACCATAAACTAATGAATTAAGTTTGAAATATATTTTAGGGTTGATAAAATTGACATTATCCCTGTTCTACAAATGCATATATGGACAAATATACAGAGTTATTAGTGAGTCAGAAAGAATGTCTCAGGATATTTCTTCTGGGCTCTCTGTGGACTGATTTCAAATCTCACGAAATTCATGTTTTCATTTCTTCCTTTTAGGGCCAATGAATAAAGTACCAGACCAGCACGACACATTAATGAAATTATTTGATTGTCAGACAGTTTGTATGTAGTAACCCTCTGGCACTTGGGTTCAATCTCACCAATTTCCAGATCACCCACCACACATATATGCATCTGTGCATGTATGTATATATGTATGCATGCATGTATGTATTCATATATGTATGTATGTGTATGTGTGTATGTGTGCATGTACATATGTATGCATGTATATATGCATACATGTACTTATGCTTGTATATGTGTATGTAGTATGATAGATACTTATGTATATACAAACATATATATGTAGACAGGTATGAATATATGTACATATAGGTGCAGGCATGGATGTGTGGTAAGAAGCTTGCTTCCCAATCACATGGTTTGGTTGGCTTTGGTTCGCAGGCCGACCAAAGCCTTGTGAGTGGATTCGGTAGACAGAAAAAGAAAGAAGCCTATCATATATATGTGTGTGTGTGTGTGTGTGTGTCTGTTATTTGTCTCTGTGTCTGTCCCTCCACCATCGCTTGACAACCAATATTGGTGTGTTTACGTTGCCAAAACTTAGCGGTTCAGCAAAAGAGACCAATAGAATAAGTACTAGGCTTCCAAAGAATACGTCCTGGGGTCGATTTATTCATCTAAAGGTGGTGCTCCAACATGGCTGCAGTCAAATGACTGAAACAAGTAAAAGGATAAAAGAGTATGTGTACATATGTATGTTCATACATATGTATGCGTGTATGTATGTTAAATAGCCAAGCATGGACCTAGACACTATAACCATAGTTCATGTGAGATACTAAATGCTGTGTACAACTGTTGATGTGGCAGTTGGTACTAAGACTTTAAGTTAATATGAATTAAATTAACTGGAAAATCAGCTTCTAATATACAACGTACTGGAATTATAAAATATTTATCATACACTATTTTGTGAAAATCTATATGTTTCCGTAATGATTAAACTCATCAGCCACTGTAGAATAAAAAAAATTATCCACAAAAATAAGCAATACAGAACAGCTGTTGACATTCTCATTTGGTTGGTGTATAAATAAATGAAGAATGGACAAAAGAACCAAATGCCAACTTCACTTATCACCAACAATTAGTATTTCTATTTTTGAAGATAGCAAGTTGGCAGATAACCACACTGGAAAAAATGTTTAATGGTATTTCTACCGACAATTACACCTTTTGTTTCAAGACGAAAGGTGTTCTTTCGTCAGGATAATGTTGGGCCACATACAGTGAGGATGATATTCCAGAGGATGGAGCAGTTTCAATAGGAAACGATACCTCACCCACCATATTCTCCATATGATTATAATTTATTACACAATCTTCAAAATTATTTGGACGGAGAAAATATGAATTCTGTAGACGAGGTCAGAACAGTACTGGAGGAGTATTTTTCATCACAGACAAGTGAATTTTGGAGGAGGGGCCTTGCAAGTCTACCAGATAGATGGAAAAGCATTGTAGATAATGAAGGAGAGTATATTCTAGTTTAATAAAGAATCTTGTTCATTTTAATTTTGAAAAACAGAAAAAAAAAAAAATTGGGAAAATAAAAAACTGCATTATTTATGGGATAACCCAATAGTTTCTTCGAACTAAATACATACTAAAGTTATTGGTCAACCTGAGATTACAATAGAAATCACTTGCTCCTGAACATGAAAGTACGTACTTGCAATCTGTACTTCTTAATCACACAGCTGTGTGAACTTTCATTTTTGTTAATGCAGTTATTGGTGAATTAAAAGCTATTTAGATGCTAGTCCTCATAGGTCAAATAACGACAGAGACACTTTTTCATTTACACATCTTATGGTATTTTTGTGTCATCGTAACTTATAATTTTCTATGTTTATGTTCTCATAATTCTGAGAGCTTACAGTATAAACAGCAATAAATAGATTTTTATGGCAGTCTCTAAAACTGATGCTAGAAATGTTTGTGTGGTTAGGAAGTATGCTTTTCAACTATGTGGTTCCCTGTTTGATCCCACCATGAGACACACTGGTGAGTGTCAGAGTGGATTTTAGCAGATGGAAATTGTCCAAAACGATGATGATAATGATGATAATGATGATGATGATAATGATGATGATGATGAGGAGGAGGATGATGATGATAATGATGATGAGGAGGAGGAGGAGGATGATGATGATATATACATATATTTGTTTATTTATGTTTATCATTATTCAGTTTTATTTCAAGATTTTTTTCCAAATAGAGAAGGAGTCACTTTCAAACTTAGATCCAAGGCTCCTTCATTGGAATTTAAGTAACATCAACGGGGCATTTTTCTATATGAGCAGAATTTTTGTTTTGTTTTATGTATCTACTCTCATGCATATACTTGCATGTCTAGACATGCTCATATATAATAAAATGATAAAGTTCTGGAATGTTTTACAGATATTTACAGTTGCAGTGATTGCTTGGATCTACAGTCTTCAAATCAGCTTTCTCCTCTCTAGTTTTGAGAATCCTTATTTCTCAAATTTGGTATTTAGGCAGTGTGTTACATATCCCAGGACCCCAATAATTACAGGTATTACACACATACATATGTACGTATGCTTGCATGTACATATATATGTATACCTGTATGCATGTATGTTTATATGTATATATGTGTATATATGTAAATATGTATGTATGTATATACTGGGATGTGCTGAAAAGTTCCTCGCTGTAATGGTATCATGAAATGCCTGGCTGGAGGCCCAGCATTCCATATTATTTTACAGGGCTTAGAACAACTGAAGGACCACAGTAATATGTGTATGAATCAGAGAGGGAATATGTTGAATAAAATCATAATTAACTGATCTTCCCAAAGCCAGGAACTTTTCAGCGCCCCTTTGTATATGTATGCATATATGTGTGTGTGCATATATATATATATATATATATGTATGTATGTATTTATGTATGTATACATCTATGAATCTATTTCCCTCTCTCTCTTTCTCTCTCTCTCTCTCTCTCTCTCGCTATATATCTATATATATATATATATATATATATATATATATATATATATATATATATATATATGAAAGAAGGTTTGAAAATGCACTTATTTTTTAAAAATATTTATTTACTTAACCGGTTTCACTTTTTTAGAAAAAGATTATCAAAAGTCTTTGAGAATAATAAAAAATGTTAAAAAACAGTTTGAGTATTAAAATGCATATATACATTCTTTGATGATAAAATATATTTAAAGTATAAAGCTTTGTATGAACTTTGTAGTGTTACATACTGATTGTCACACATTCTCTGATATTAAGGTGAAATTGTTAAAAACAGTGTTAAAAACAGTGTATGAAAATACACATATGGAAAAATACATATACATATTCTTATACATATTCTTTGACAATCGAATAAAATTGAGGAGGAACTGACCTGGCCTTTTTCTCTTGTGTATATTGAGGGAATGTTTTACTGTCTTAAGAGACAGTATGACTGGCTAGCTGGGGTGGGAGGGAAGAAGAGTTAAAGAAGATTTTTTTTATTTTTGGTTGGTCTGTGACAGTCTGTCATGGTTCACTGGTTTTTGGGACTGGTTTTGTGCACATCTCTATGTGTGTGTGTATATATGTGTGTTTGTGTCCGTGTGTGTGTGTATGTGTGTGTGTGTGTGTGTGTGTGTGTGTGTGCCGTTTTTATTGGTCCCAGAGTTTATTGTGGAATGTGTATATGAGTGTGTGTTTGAGTGTTTTTTTTGTGTCGGTGGGGATGTTAGGTGTGTGTACGTGAGACTGTGCGTATATCTCTTTGTCTGAGTGTGTATGTGTTGTTTTGATCGTCCTTGTGGATTCCAACCCAATCCGTTCCAAACTCGGAGAACCCATCCATCATATAGGAACTCACCTCTAAACCAAGACTGGAGGTTCCAACCCACTTTAAGGAACCAAACTTACACCCAGTACGAGCTACCCAGACCCCGAAATAACCAAAACGCCTTTAGCAGGCAACACATCAATGGGGGGAAACTCAACACACACCAAAATACCGCAAACATAAGAACCCCCAGAAATCATTTTTTAGGCAAAGGCAACAGATCTCACGACACCAGATGGTACACACCAACCTTGAAAAACCAAAACTGGTGAATCTCTCAAGCCTAAACCTGTCGAACCAACAAATTAAAATCCTTTCAAAAGGACTAAAATTCACTCCAACTCCACAATACCCCAACTTGAGTGAAATACAGGATGATGTCTCCCACTTTTGTAGAAAATTACGCCTCACAGAGGAATTTTTTGACAAACAAATCAATAACGACGAATCAATGGTTCGTAACAAGAGCCATTATAATCACATAAAAGGTAAAAACAAAACATTGGACACATTTTGTGAGTACATTTCGAACTTTCCTTATAATGAACTTCCACAACCTAAACCCAAACCCAACACCAGTAAAAACGAATGGAAAATCATCCATGAGTTACGAAACAATCATGACATCACAATCAAAGAAGCAGATAAGGGTAGCACTATCGTCATTATGGATACAGAACAATACAAAAACTCTGTATCTCAACTCTTACAAGACACTACATACTATGAAAGAGTAGTCAACTACCAACAAACAAGAACAATGACCAAATTAAACACACTCATTTGCCAACATCGAAACAACTTAACAACAAAGGAATGCGACTACCTAACAAACTTTAATTGCAAAACAAGCAACCTCTATGGACTCCCAAAAATCCACAAGAGCAAAACTATTTCTGAAGCTTGCAAAAAGTCCACTTCCACCTGTATCACTGTACCACATCCCACTGATCTCAAACTAAGACCAATTGTGGCAGGCCCAAACTGTGAAACACACAGATTAAGCAACTTTATCGATATCCTCCTGAAACCAATACTTCACCACATACCAAGTATTGTTAGAGACGACCTGGACCTACTAAATCATCTACCCAAACATGCCAATAAAGACATTTTCATTGTTTCCTTTGATGTAATAAATCTTTACACTACGATCCCACATCAATATGGACTGGAAGCCATTAAATTCTGGCTAGAAAATACCCCAATGAGATGCCAGAAAGAATAAAAAAAGAATTCATCATCGAGGGCCTTAAGTTTATCCTTCAAAACAATTTTTTGAATTTTAATGATAACACCTACAGACAGGTATCAGGGACTGCAATGGGGACTAAAGTTGCCCCTACATATGCAAACCTGGTGATGGCCTACTTAGAATTGCAGATCTACGACATATCCAAAACTAGATACGGCCTGTCTTTCCACCAATACCTGTTGAAGAATTGGAAACGTTACTTGGATGATTGCCTCATCCTATGGTCCCACACACTCGACCAACTCTTTGACTTCAAAACTCTAATTAACAGTGTCAACAACCATATACAATTTACAATGGAATACAGTCAAGACCAACTTCCTTTTCTTGACATTCTCATTATAAAAATGGGTACCAGCATTGAGACTGATATTCATTACAAACCGACTGATTCCAAGCAATACCTTCTGTTCACCTCCAATCACCCAAAACATACAAAGACAAACATTCCCTTCAACCTTGCGAGAAGAATTTGCACAATTGTCTCTAATTATAGAACTCGAAATAAAAGACTCGAAGAACTAAAGGCAATTCTCCTCGAAAGACATTACCCAGCATCATTAGTTGACAATGGAATAGAACGGGCCAAGGAAATTGCTACCCATGACCTGCGAAAACCGAAACACATACACGGCACGTTAAATAGTCTCCCATATCTCTCAACACACAATCCTAGAAATGCAGAAGCTTACACAATAATATACAAAAACATCCCACTACTGAATCAAGACCCACGTCTAAAAAGAGTACTCGCAACCCATAAAATAATAAAAAGCAAAAGACAACCCAAATCCCTAAAAAACCTACTCACGAATGCAAAATTGCCCAACACAAGCCCACCACCTACTGTCAAAAAATGTGGTCGTTCCAACTGCAGGACTTGCATCCACCTCATGGAAGGAACAACATACAGATTCCAGTCGGGACACACTTTTGTCATAAAAAATAACTTCACCTGCGCATCAAAAAATTTACTTTATGCCATAAGGTGTGAAGGGTGCTACAAAGAATACATAGGGCAAACGAGCCTTACTCTCAGAGAAAGGATGATAGTCCACCGCCAACAATTGAGGGATCCCATCACAAGACAGATACCACTCAGTGGGCACTTAGATCTGTGTGCACAAAACAAGTCCCCCAAATTCCTAGTTTTCCCATTATACCAATGCTCAGACAACACCACTGACCAAACACGAATAAATAGGGAAAATAATCTTATTCAAAAATACAGACCACAGCTCAACATAAGCCCCCTCCCCAGGTGCACGCCCAAAACAAAGACACACAGATACGCAAAATCACACACATCAATACAATGCAAACCTCCGACACGA
>NC_142931.1:63718816-63726316 GCF_046866305.1 Octopus bimaculoides | reverse complement strand
GTAAAGGAAAAATTATTCTTCAGTCAAGTGTGTAAAAGGAAAGGTTAAGTAATACCAGTATATCTAAGAACACTTGTGTAATGAAGTATGAAAGATAAAACTTCACTGAAGAGGAGGGAAAAATCTCAGTCACAGTTCTTATGCACAGATCTCCTATGGTACTCTATGATTTTAATCAGAATTTACTCAGATAAATCAGGAAAATCTTTATTAGATAAATCACCATTTGATATAGCATGAACAGAAGTGATAATTGAAAAATTATACAGACACACATGTGTGTATTATACAAGTTTATTTAGGTTTATATCAACACACACACACACACACACACACACACACACACATACACACACACACATACACACACACACACACACACACTCGTGCAAGGGGTCAAATACTTTCATACTCTTATTCTACTTGTTTTGTTCATTCGACTACGGTCATGTGGAGGTAATATTTCCTTTCCTTTGACCAGTACCAGTCATTGGGTTGAGGCCATGCTAGGGCATCATCTTCAAAGGTTTTTAGACCGTTTTATTGTTTTGACCCTAATACTTTGTCTTGTAATTCTATTTCATCATTCTCAAAGGACTGGAAATTAACAAATGAAAATAGGCGTAAAGGGAGATAATTCATTGGTCTGTAATAATGCGGGACACCATAGTCCAAATGTCAAGGTTCTAAACCCCATCCTTGTCGAAGTACACAAACACACACACACACACACACGTGCAAACACAAAAACACACGCACACATGCATATATATACACACATGTATACACACATGTATACACAGTGTATGAGAATATGTGTGTGTGTGTGTGTGTGTGTGTGTGTGTGTGTGTCTGCATGCATGAGGGAA
Organism: Octopus bimaculoides; assembly: GCF_046866305.1. NCBI lineage: Eukaryota > Metazoa > Mollusca > Cephalopoda > Octopoda > Octopodidae > Octopus > Octopus bimaculoides. Next base: position 63,725,447 of record NC_142931.1, on the reverse strand, counting down.
CAAGTGGAGCTACAATAGAGAGGCTGTGGTTTTATGATAAAAGACAGACAAGTGGTTAGAATATAAAAGAAAGGACCAGAATGGAACCAGCTCCTTGCAGCAGAGGAGCTACATAGCCCCGCTAGGGTGTGGCACTCTTTCACACAGCTATCCTCATCCATTCTCACCACATGTCCATACCAGTGCAATCGTCTCTCTTGCACACCACAACTGATGCTTCTTAGGTTCAACTTTTCTCTCAAGATACTTACACTCTGTCGGGTATGCACACTGACATTACTCATCCATCGGAGCATACTGGCTTTATTCCTTGCCAGCTTATGCATGTCTTCAGCAGTCAAGGCCCATGTTTCACTGCTATATATATATATATATATATATATATATATATATATATATATATATATATATATATATATATGTAAAATGCAAATGGGTAACAAGGATGTCCAGGTATCAATGTATTATGAATGTTTCAAGCGGCTCCATTTAATCAATCAATGTAAACATTACATCAATTTGAAAGAAGCTGCTCTCCTCAGACGCAGATGACTATATAGATTTCCAATATAAAGAATAAACCATGATATGTTCATCATTAAAAAACAAATAAATGTTGAGTACACCCTTGTTGAAGACTGCAAAGAAAAAAAGTGGGTTGTGTGGATACATATAGGTGCCTGTTTAGGGCAGTGGGTCAGTTAGTACCAGGGGTTTTGTGGTTCCTATGGTGTTTTGGTGGTAGGGGTGAGTTTAGGGTTTGGCAGCTGGAAGTGCCGGTGTTCAGTGCATGCTGGTTTTTGTTGTGCTGGGGTACTGAGGTACTCTGTGTAGGCTAATTAAAACTGTTCTGGTGCTGGGTTGCTTGTACTGTAAGAGTGAGTGCATATTCTGTGTATGTTAGTTATAGCAGTGCAGGTGGTGGGTCTTTTTTACTGTCATAGGTGAATGTGCGTTTCCTAACATGGAGTTCTTGGTGCAGGCAAATAAGTAACAATGGGCAACATGACATATATTCACAACTTAAAAATAGAGGTTTAATTCTCTATTGCAATTTCAAAGTTAGGAACGTAACAGTTCCATTCTTCTCTTCAGGAGAATATCCCTATAGATACAAATTGACACAAAAAACATACCTTGGGGCTTACATGTGTCCTGACCGGCAAGAATAATGTGTCAACCTCTATCTACACATTCAAATTCTGAGTTTCACTCATATCCGGTGTATTACTGTGGCTCAATTTACCAGTCTTTTCTCATAAACACTGTGCAAGACATTGGATTTCAGAATTTGTATGTGTAGACAGAGTATGACATGTTACTCTTGCCAGTCGGGACACATGTAAGCTCAAGGTATGTTTTTTGTGCCAATTTGTATCTTTAGGAATATTCTCCTGAAGAGAAGAATGGAACTGTTACGTTCCTAACTTTGAAATTGCAATAGAGAATTAAACCTCTATTTTTAAGTTGTGAATTTTATGTTATGTCACCCACCGCCAGCTTTATTGTAAAGAGATAGAATATGAGTGTTTACAGTAGCTTTATGGTGGTTTTGACTGCTATTTCTAGAAATGTAAGGGTTTTTGCAACCTTCTCCGTTATAATTGTAATTTATTCCTAATTATACACACACACATACACACACGCACATACCCTCCCCCCCACACACACACACGTATTCTTTTAACTTTTGCTCTTTTAACAGAATTCACACGTCTTTCAGTCTTTATATAAATTTAACCTAAAACCTTGTCGCTTTGTTAAAAAAAACACATTTTCACACTCCTAAATACTTTCTAATAAATTTACACACACAACAGTTACACTTTCCACACTAATTTTACCATCCCATCTGCCTCACCAATACTTTTTTTCCCCATATACTCACACCTACTCTTCGCTGTTCACACATGATTTCACACCACCCAACCAATGATTATGCATACACGTACACAATAATATTGCACTCTTCTACTAATTGATGCTACTATATTTCCACACTTATATATCTCTATACACATACATAGCACCAGACTTACACATATACACCACTCCCCTTACTGTCCCCTTTCTTCGCTTCTTAACTAACCCCACTGAACGACATTCCCACCTGGTTTCTAACTTTGCAGCCATTTATTTTCTTATTTTCTTCTTCTTCCTAATCACTGACTATTTCTCTTTCTCACTCCTTCTGTATCCTCTTTTCATCTCATAGCAGACTAATTCTCAAATGTTAAGACACTTTCTGTTTCTATTTAATCATTAAGCTAATACCTTATTTCTAAAGATTTGTTCCTCCTGTGCAGCATTTCATTGTACTTATACGCTAAATTAATGTATGCATGTCTCTGTACTTATATATATGTTTTTCAGGGATTTAAATAAGAGTTTTGACTGTTATTTCCAGCAGGTAGACATACTTGGCATGTCCTTTAATTAAGTTTAACCCTTCAACTATTTATAATTTTAATCCTTCAGTTATTTAATGCTTTTTTAGACCTGCAATCGCCTATATTATTGATTCTGTTATTATCATTTTTTAATTGTTACACTAGACAATAGCAGAGTCAATAATATCTTCGCAAATGTTTTTCTCCTGAATTATTTGCTCCGTATTGAAATTATTTTCACACTGGTAGCTGCCATGATTTGGCACAAAATGCAGTACAGAATTCAATGTGATGGGTTGGGGCTTTCCATCATGGTAACGTGTGCTGAGGAGGTGAGGCTATAATGCCAGTCTAGAAACCAATCCACATGAGTCCAAATAATTGAATGTCTCAGCCTGTTTGCCTGCAGATGGTTGATTTCTGTAGTTATTATTATTGTCATTTTCGGTGATTTAAATAACAGTTTTGTCTGTTTTTTCCAGCAGATAGACATACCTGGTAGGTCCTTTGATTAATTTTAGTATATATAATTGAATAAGATAGAGTCAACAAGAAGGAGTGTGACTGGACAATTATTTTTTAATCACTACACATGTTTCCATACAACATAGATCTTCATATACAAGAATTTGATTATGCAATGGTTTACCTGTATAATGGGATCCCTTGTATTTCGTCAGGTGATATTCAATTGCTGCCCCCCCCCCCCGTTAATTACAAAACCTTTACAAACCTTATATATATATATATATATATATATATATATATATATCTTCTTGGTTATTTTTGTACACTATATTCTTTATATACCTCATGTTATCCCTGACGCCATTCCTTAATTTCTTCCCTTACTCTCTCTACCTCTCTTTCTATTTATTTATTTTTCTTTCTTTTTACCATTTAATAGCCACCTCCGTTACCATTCTGTTATTGAACATTGATACATTCCTGTCTATTTCTGGATATCTAAATTATTAGACCTTAACCTACATGGATTTACACAGGATTGCACCTAAGGACTTACAGACTTAGATATACATGATCGGAAAGCTGAACGGTGAACTTTTATGCTTCCTTTTTTCACAATATTCATCTCCTTATTCCTTTTCTCTTGTCCTCTATGACATCATTTCATTAATCTATACCCTTCTCATTTTCCCTCTTTGTCTCCAATGACAGAATATCCCATACTCGGGGATATTCCAGAAAAAGCTGTAAGACTTTGAATTTTTCCAATTATAACAATGCATAAGACATGAGATGTTTGTCTTGTCTTAAAATTCGTTGTCCTCTTTAACAATTATATATCTTCTGTAGGTTCTTTATCTTATATAATTCAGCCACATTGTTGATATTTCTAAACAAAATCTTTTCTTTCATTCTGTTTGTCTGCATATTGATCACTCTTAAACTTATCAAATTTGGTAGACTATGCTTTACTGAAGAGGTTCAATAAGACTGAAATATGTTAATTTTTTTCCTCAGTTGATTTAAAGACTAGCTCTATTCTTATAACTAAATTTTTGTATATATTTTATAAAATTTCAATTAACTATTTTTACTGAAGTTATGTGGCTTGCTTGTAGCATTTTTCAGACTTCAATGCACCTAGAAGTAGTTTTGATTATATGGATAATCTAAGTGAAACAATGTTTTTTTTTAAATTCATTATATCACATAAGTGAGTCACTTCTTTAGTAGCAACTATAAATTTGGACTAAACAAGTAAACAGGCTTGTTTCTTTGTTGAAACAAGAAATGTAGCAGAGTTAACCTAAATATATTTATAGAATTAGAGTAGTGAAAGACCTACAAAATTCAAAGAAAACTGAAGTCAATGTGTACAACTATTTTCCTTTGTTTACATTTTTTGTTTTTGTGTTTTTTCTTTTGTTGTTGCCGTTTTTTTTTTTTTTATTAGTACACAAAAAGAATCCAAATCATTTACACTTTTAATAGAACCAATTTTAATCACTTTTTCATTTTGAACCAATCAATCAAATGCTAACATCAATAACTCTTTATTAAAGAACAGTGGAACCGCCTTTAATTTTGTGAGGAAAGATAAAATTGAGGCATCTTTGAAAGAAAGAGAAGAAAAAAAACCTATCAGATAATGACATTGTATTTAAGTGTGCATATATGAATATTTACAGACGCCATTATATGAAGGCATCAAAGGAAAAAGGAAAACGTAATTATATGATCAATATTTTCTACAACAAATATGAAGCATGTCTATGCCAATAACATATTTAGACTTATTTACTAACACCACCGATGATAATATTGGAAATTAAAATTTGTGTTTGAGAATAAATATTTGTTTCATTTAAATATAATAAAAATGGAGGTTTTAAATTGTTTTCTTCCTTTTGAAATATATTAAACAATATGGGAATGTGCGTGTGTAGTAACTAAATATGTACCTCCATAATACAAATTTAGGCAAGAATATTTTGTTTTTATTTGTTTTTTATACTGCATTGCATGGATTCTGTTAACAACTCTGAACATCTGAGATCCAGAATGTAGTGCAACAGAATAAAATCTAGAGTTTTAATCAGCAAGTACAGACAAACATAAGCAATTTTGTGTATACATACAGGAGTATATCTTTTTTTTCATCTTTTACTTGTTTCAGTCATTAGACTGTGGCCTTGCTGGGGCACCACCTTGAAATTTTAGTTGAAGGAATTGACACCAGTACTTATTTTTAACCGCTGCATTATGGGGATGCAAACACATTAACACTGATTGTCAAGCAGTGATGGGGGAACAAACACAGACAAAGGAATATATATATATATATATATACATATATAAATATGTGACACTTATTCGGTAGTCATGATAAAACACCAAGTTTCAGATGCCGGGGTGGGACAGGAATTTTCAATGGCCGGATAACTGAAGAGATGTTGCTGTGGGTTCCCACCCCAGCATCTGAAACTCAGAGTTTTATCATGGCTACCGAATGTCACATATTTTTACAGATAAATTCCTCTATTTAGAGAATATCGAGGCCTCTTTCTTTCATTTGTTGTCCTTCTTATCAATATATATATATATATATATATATATATATATATATATATATATATATTGATATATATATATTGATATATATATATATATATATATATATATATATATATATATATACAGTATCTCATAGAAGTATGTACACCCCTAAAACACTTCAGTAAAATTGCCATTACTCTAATAATATCAAAGGAAATCAAATGAAATTTAAAACTGAATAAAATATATTATACATGCAAACATTATACAAATTTAGAACACAAAGTAAAAAACATTTTCAAGGATATGAACTATTATTATGAACTAATATTGATTTTCAAACGTTACAAAAATGTGTACACCCTAATGAAAATTTGCTGTATTCAATATTTTTTCCTCTGTTTTTTTTTACTAAATTCAGATATTGCTGATAATTTCAATTGCAATAAATTATTTCTCCTGGAATTTTTGAACCAGTCATCGTTATTGAAACTGCAGGAATTCTGATTTGTATACTGTGGTGAAAATGTTCTTCATTGTGAGTAAAATGGTACCAAAGGAAAAGAATTGTCTGAAGATTTGAAGAAAATTACTTTTAATTTGCACAAGAATGGTTTAGGATACAAGTTAATTAGCAAACTAATAGATATTAGCATAAACACAGTTGCCAAAGTAATTCAGATGTACAAAGCTACCGGATGGTTAAGCAATAAACTTTGTCCAGGTTGTCCTTCTATTTTAACTGAAGTGTGATATTCTCTGCATCCAACATTGCGTGATGGATGATAGGCATCAAAAAGTTAGCCGTTCCAAGTGTTATGCAAACAAAATTTCCTGCAACTGTCATGGGTTTAGGAGTTGTCAGCAATGAAGGACATGTGATGCCTCCTTTCTTCTTTCCACAAGGCCTTAGAGTTTACTCTGCCGCCTACATTGAGGTCCTGAAAATAATTGTTAAACCTGGATAGACAGTGTATGCAATGGAAGGCTATATGTGTTTCAGTAAGATTCTGCGGGTCAAAGTCTTCATGATCACATAACCCCTGACATTCGTCCACCTAATTCCCCAGATCTCAATCCATTGGACTATTACATGTGAAACATTGTCAAGATAGAGGTCAATGAACATGCCTATAAGACCAAAGATTCTTTGAAAGCTGCCATATTCAGAGTAATATCCAAAATAAACCAGGACCACTTGATTCAAGCATGTAGAT
>NC_142931.1:63678816-63713816 GCF_046866305.1 Octopus bimaculoides | reverse complement strand
ATTCATTCGTTCCGTGTGTGTGTGTGTGTGTGTGTGTGTGAATAAGACCATCTCACTGTCATGTATGGATGTTCAGGTTGCAAGGAAATGATGGCAGAATATATGGAAGAAACCTTTGTAGTGTTCCATCAGAACCAAATTGTATACACTTTGTTTCTACTTCTTGTTAACCTCTCAAAAACGGTTTGAAAATCTTGTAATATAGCCATGGGCAAACTGCAACCTACAAGACTTTCTGAATGGCATGACTAAAAAATGTTTTTTGGTAATGCAGTCCACCTGACGATGTGTTTGGTCTCATGCAGCCTGCTTCTCAAAAAGGTTAACTGTTCCTGCTGTAATATATAAGGTAGCCACACCTCGACCAAATAACTTAAACAGGGAAATTATTTATGGTCTAGAATCCTCAGTGAGTTAGGTATGTCTTCTCTGGCACATGATAACTCATCACCATCATCATCATCATAAATGATTCTGATAAATCAATAGAACAGGAACAGTAGTGGATCAAATGGTCGAAAAGGCAGTTTTAGTAAGTATTATAGAATACGAAGGGAATGATAAGATGCTATAGACATTCAGGCTGACCACAACTATTAATGACTATTGCTACTTCATCTTGCCTCTGGATCAAGGAAGGTGCAGACAAATGACTGATACTGACATTGTGCAATTCTTTCTGCCTTAAATTCATTTGAATCATGCAGACTTATTATTATCCCATCTATTTTAGGAACATATAAACATGAACCTCTTTTTCAACAAAATAGTGACTAATTTAAGGGAGGTTTGATTACTGTATCTAGCAGATCAAATTATTTATTTGTTTTGGGTCATTCCATAAATAATAGTTTTTTTCAATTGCATGAACTAAAAGTTGGAGGGGGATGGGATAAACTACCGACATCAACTTGCTATTAAAGCAGTTAGTCATTTTACCTTGTACTTATTCTTAGTGCATGTTTTGAAGAGTGCAGTTCGATTTTAACAGTTATTTTTCAAAGCTATAGTGGAGGTGACAAAGGAGGATATTCAGCATATTTTGCTTTATGAGTTCAATAAAGGCAACAAAGCAACATAAAATGCAAAGAATATTAATGCAGTATATGGGGATTGGAGAATAAGCATAAACCAGTGTCAACGGTAATTCCAGAAATTCCAGGCCAAAAACTACAGCCTAGAAGGTGAACCTTGTCCTGGAAGATTTGTAGAGCTCAACGAGGACATCCTGCAAACCCTAGTGGGATAAAATCCCATCGTAACTGTTGAGGAAACTAGCAGAAAAGATTGGATTTGGCCATTCAACCTGTCATTCAAGTCAGCACTAGAAGTAAAACGACCATTTTGGATTCAAAATGAAAGGTGTTCTTCCATCAGGATAATGCTCAGCCACATACAGCAAAGATAACATTCTGGAGAAGTTTCAAAGGGAAACAATGCTCCACCCACCATATTTGCCGGACTTTGCCCCATCTGATTATCATTTATACTGCAGTCTTCAAAATCATTTGGACAGGAAATTATGAATTCAGTAGACGAGGTCAGAACTGTACTGGAGTATTTTTCATGAAGGACAAGTGAATTTTGGAAGAGGAGAAGAGAGTATATTTTAGATTAAAAAAGAACTTTGTTTATATTAATTATGAAAATGAAAGAAGTATAAAAAATGCATTATTTATGGGATGACCCAATATATCAGTTGTAATTTAGCTCTAAGTAAGCCTGGATCAAGAACTTCTAGAATCAAAAGTATTCCAGTTGTAAGAATCCCATCACTTTTTCTTATTTCTTTTTTCTTTTTGAGTTAGTTTATATGTAGAAGACTTGCCTACTATTTCTTGCAGTTTGGTCAACCTCATAGAACAGGCATATGAAATGTTTAGGAGAAACAAGCCACATGAAATTTGGCCATCATCAGGTGTGCTACACTACTAAAGAAATTTAAGGCAATTTTGCATTAGGCATACCATTCAGAAAGCACTGCAAGATGCAATTTGCTTATGACTGTCACGGTGACTTCCACAGATTTTGGCAAAAGCCAGGGTAGAGGTAGGGAAAGAGGATCCCTTCAAATGTCTGTGTAATCTGACAGTACACCAGTGATCAAGACAAATTAATGGAACATTCATTTAATCTACTGCACTGAATCATATGAAAATTCTTAGGTTGTTTTTATAAAAGTTTATATTATTATAAATGATGATCAAGCTTTAATTTTAATGAATAATTATTCCATGTTGTTAAAGGAGTGATCAATAATATATTTAGAGTAGAATAATTATTTTTCTTTTTATTTGCAAGATGTTAATTCACATTATGTAAGATTGATTAAGTTTGTTTGATATAATTTAGAAACAATAAATATGTGTGTGTGTGTGTGTGTGTGTGTGTGTGTGTTTGTGTGTGTGTGAATGTATACATATATATATATATATATATATATATATATATATATATATATATATATATATATATATATATATATATATATATAAACGTTGCGTCCTGCCCGAAGCTCGTCGAAACGCCGGTGTTAAAACGTGGGTAGCTGATGAAGTAGAATGTTCTCTATGTGGCTCGTGTGTTCTCGTCTACGTTTGTTTGCAATGTCCTGTACCCAGATATGCACCTATACATACAGGTGGATGTCGGTATGCACATACCTGTACGTATATATGCATATACTCATTTACTTTTGTTTTTATATATATATATATATATATATATATATATATGTATACATATACATATATATATATATACATATATATATGTATACATATACATATATATATCTATATATAAATATAAATATAAATATAAATACACACACACACACACACACACACACATATATATATATATAAATTAGATAGATAGATAGATAGATATATAGATCTGTGTTTTGCCTATAACATCAGATATGTTTATATATCATATTCATACATTCATATTCTTTAATGCCATTAAATAACAGCTTTTTCTCTCTTTATTTTCATCTAAGTTATTGTTTTGTTTTAACCGCAGGTTAGCTCTAATAATGGTGACCTATGGGCTAAGACTCACTAGCATTGGCTATTCTGTTTTTTATTCATTTGCAGTGTGACTAGGTATACATTATTCAAAGCATCCATTTAAGGAGAAAGAAGATTTAGCTGTCATTTCTAGAACATTGAGTAACCATGTAGAAGCTTCTTTATTGGCTCATTTCATTTATGTCCTTCTTTTGTGAATATTGTATCATATATAACCAGGATTTAAAACAAGTCACTGAAAGTGCATCTATGTAGTAGCTTGAGTTGTTAGGAATAGCAGCCATATCTTTGTCAAATTATACATTACCGTTTTCAAAAAAAAATGGAAGTAAACATTTGGTCATGTAGTTCTAGATATATAAAGATGGCATCATCAATGCCTGAACATGTTTGGTCATATGTCTGTTTAATCAGGGTTAATGAAATACAAAAGACAATATGACAAATGAATAACACAATGGTGTTATTTACTTGAGTAGTAATTTGTAGCTCATTAGATTAGAGTTCCATAAACTACATTTATTTATGTAAGAATTGTCAAAAGGGTACTGTTTTGTTTTGAATTAAAGAAATTCTTGATAGTGTGGCATCTAGTAAGCACACAGTATTTACTATACTCAGTCTAGATATGAAGGTTGTTCCTTAACATCCACAGGTTGCACTAATAATAATTAGATATATACAGTTGGTTTTAGAAAATCTATATTTCAACATCTATACAAAACCCTACTGCCTGCAAACAATGAAGTTACAAATATAATACAGAAAATGTACATCTAATGAATTGTAGCAAGAACTCGGCAGAGACAATGAACCATAGTTCTCCAAATTTTCCCAATCTAGAATCACAATGCAAAATATTTCCATAAAATATAAAGACTGGTGCCATAAAAGATGTTAACATTTATGCAAATATGTAAAGAATAAAAAGTTCAGAATGGTACAACAATGCACTATAGAACAAAAAATGGATTATATACCTGTCGTAATTTGGTTATCTATAGTCCGATGATATTTCGGAATTACAATTCTTTCTTCAGATCTTCTTTGCTGGAGTCTCTGCTATAAACTGTTTTCCAACGGTTTTCTTTTTTTTTTTTCGGAAGCGTCTCAGTAGTGGTCTCATGAAGCTTCTACCGGAATTCCTCATGAGAAGTGCGTGAGGTCGGCTATGCAAATATGGTTTGACTACTCAACACTGGCTGATTTATTTGTGGCTCAGAGCAACAACTTCAAAGGAAGCATGCAGGTTTTCTTACTAAACACATTCTAGAACATTTTAGGTGACAGCTATTTAAAGGCAGAAAAAATTCAACTTAGAGCAAAGCTTGCCTAGGATTAAATGGGTCATGCTGATTTCCCTGAACCCATATGATAGTCTTACATCACTCTCACCAATTCTCCTGGCAAATTCACCTGAAACAGAAGCTACTTAAGGATTTGTACAGGTCAGTCATTTACCCTCTCTCATCTCTTTCTCTTATTCACAGATCTTAATTAATATTGTCAATCAATGAATATTCATCATATATAAATTATTCATATGCCCTGTACAATATTAATTTATTGAATGTACAAATGTAAATATAATGTGGTAGCAGATAAAATATCTGGAAAATCAAATGAACCACTGTGATTATTGTCAATTTATGCAATCTAACATCTTACTAGTATGAAAACAGCCTAGAAAAGAAAATAGATCTAACAACCACACTAAAGTCTAAAACTGCACTGCAAATAATTTAAACATTCAAGAAGTCCTTAGTGTATTTGCTTTAGTGTTTACCTCCTCCGCTACAATTCAGAAATTTTAATCATATTTTTAATGAAATACACTATCTTTGTGTTTTAGATAATTTTGAAGATGATCAAAAATTTCGAGGAATATAGTGAAATAACTAGTTTTTTGAATATCAAAATGGTGTTTAGAAAAAGAATGGTTCTTACATAAAATGATTATAGAACATTTAAATATAAATGCTTTAAAATAGATGGCTTTCTATTATAGAAGCAGGAACAGTCTCAGGTGAGTTGGCATCAAAAGGGTTAATAGAGTATTTAGAGTTAATAATATGTACACATAAGCAACCATAATACATTTTTAAGTTGAAACCTATCAAGTAATGTTTGCAATTCCCAACAGATAGAGTTCTTAACAGAAAGTTAAATAGTTGTTGATTGTATTTAGATATTTATGGTTGGATTACCTTATTGATATTATTGTTATACAAAGCTAATGTTTAGAGAGACATGCAACAAAATATTTGTGTAAAAGTTTGACTTTGATTAATACATTTCACTATGCAATCCTCTAGATACAATGAAATATATTATGATTCTGTTGGGAACCATTATTCAATGACTTTATGATTAGAGAATTCAGTTAATATTCAGTTGAGTTTATCATGTATGTATTAGCTGTAAATTTTTCTTTTCAATGATTTTAAACAGCACAATTATTTACGAATTTCAAACTGTCAAATGTTCTAGATTGTTCTCTGACAGGATTATGGAGTAATTTCTGAACTGCTAATGGACTGTAAGAAAAAGGAAGGAAAGGAACTATTGTCAAAACTTCAGTCTATTCACAATGCATATTGAGAGGAGCAAGATCAGCAATGGTTCTTGAAACTATATCAATACAGAAAGATTTTTCTACATGGTATTATAAGCTGAATTATAACAAATGAATATAGAACACAATTGTGTATAAAGTAGCACTTCATTGCAGATTTTTATGCAAACTATAACAAAACATGGCACCAAAAGAATAGGTGCCATTATAGTGTTGCCTAAAATAGTTGGATGTTTCTGAATAGCCACTTTAGACATTGTAAATTTGTTTAAGAAAATTCTGTTTATATATTAACGATTTGATGTGATTTACATGGAAGTTATCAAAAGTTGTAGAAACATTTTATTAGATCCAGATAAGCTCTGTTTGAATGGCCCTATTATCAATGACGTTCCAGCTATAACAATTTCATTTCTTTCTAACTACATATATCTAGTACTATGCCATCAAATGTAAACTTTCTCTAATACATCAATGCATGAAGGAAAAGAAATTTGGCTGCTATGTCTAACATGTCAGATAACTCACATAGTTTTCTCTTTGTGACTTGACTTTTTTTTCTTATTATTTGGTCCTGATTAGGCACACTGGGCAAAATGATTAGCATTTCTTCCAGCTTTACATTTTGCTTTCAAATTTTCTCAAGGTCAACTTTGTCTTTCATTCTTTCAGGATTGATAAAATAAATACTCAATGAGTACTGGGGTCATAGTAATTTACCAGTCCTCTCTTCCAAAATTTCAAGCCTTGAGACTTTTGAAAAGAATTGGCACATAAAAGACACCATTTCGAGCGTGGCCGTTTTCGTGCGGGTGACACGTAAAAGCACCCACTACACTCTCTGAGTGGTTGGCATTAGGAAGGGCATCCAGCTGTAGAAACTCTGCCAAATCAGACTGGAGCCTGGTGTTGCCATCCGGTTTCACCAGTCCTCAGTCAAATCGTCCAACCCATGCTAGCATGGAAAGCGGACGTTAAACGATGATGATGATGATCTGATCATAGCTCTGAACAAGCTGAGGTATGATCAATGGCATTCCCTGCACTACTATCTTATCTCTTAGTCTATGTTGACATTGTCCATTGTATCTTTTCTTAAAATGACAATGTAATTTAAGAGAAATTTGGCTATTATTTAGCAGGTCAAGCAGCCATGTAGAGGCTCCTTCATTGTCTGCAAATAGAGTATAGTATATGCAAGAGAGGTCATTGCTCCCATCTCTAGCCTTACGTGATACTCACAGACCTAGGCTTCTGGGTGATCACCAACTAGTGATGAAGGTTCTCTCCACTTGCAAATACTATATTTTTTTTTAGTGACACACAATCACTGATCTCATAAAGAGAAAAACAACTTGTTTTATATCTCTGAGTGAGAGACATGCAATAACAGTGCTGAATAGTAAAGTTTATTTACCAATGTAATGTGGTAGTCCTATACAAGGACGATGTTACTGTCTTTTAGCCCCAGGGAAACATCTTTTCCAGTTGGCTACTGACACACAGCTTGTGTCCGTATAGCCTTCATCACTAGCCGGTGACTGTCTCACACTGAAGACGGGTAACTACTCAGAAGCCTAGGTCTGTGACTATCATGTAAGGCTAGAAATGAGAGCGAAGACCTCCCTTGCAGCCAACAAGAAAAGATGTTTCCTAGGGGCTAAGACAGTAACTTCGTCCTTGTATAGGATTGCGACATTATGTGGGCATATAAAATTTACTATTTGGTACTGTTACTGCATATCTCTTGCTCAAAGATTTAAAACAAGTTGTTTTCTCTTTATGAGATCAGCAATTGTGTGTCGCTTAAAAAACATATAGAATTTGTAAGTGGAGAGAGCCTTTGTCACTAGCCAATGATTTTCTCACACTGGGGACAGGTAATTACCCAGAAACCTAGGTCTGTGAGTATCGCGCAAGGCTAGAGATGGGACCAATGACCTCCTTTGCATATACTACATGGGCACAAACTGGGGATAAAAGACAGTAACAACGTCCTTGTATAGGATTGTCACATTATGCTGGCAAATAAACTTTACTATTCATTCCTGTTACTGCATATCTTTTGCTCAGGGATTTAAAACAAGTTATAGATATATAGGCTCAGGTGTAGCTATGTGGTAAGAAGCTTGCTTCCTAACCACAGAATTCTGGGTTCAGTCCCACTGCATGATACCTTGGACATGTATTTCCTACTATAGCCTTGGGCTGACCAATGCCTTGTGAGTGGATTTGGTAACTGGAAACTGAAAGAAATCCATTGCGTATATATGTATATGTATATTAATGAAATATATATAAATGTGTGTGTGTGTGTATGTGTGTGCTTGTTTGTGCATCAGTGCGTGTATCTTTGTTTCTGTGTCACTATTTGACAACTGGTGGTGGTATGTTTACATCTCTATAAGTCAGCAGTTTGGCAAATAAGTATGATAGAATAAGTACTAGGTATTAAAAATAAGTCCTGGGGTTGATTTGTTCAACTAAAATCCTTCAAGGTGGTGTCCCAGTATGGCCACAGTCAATTGACTAAAGCGAATAAGAGAATATATATAATACACACACACACACACACACACACACACATATATATATATATATATATATACGCATATGTTGTACTATATACATACATATATATATATATATATTTATATATATATATATATATATATATATATATATATATATATATATATATATTTATATATATATATACATATATACATATACACTGTATATATATATATATATATATATATATATATATATTTATATATATATATACATATATACATATACACTGTATATATATATATATATATATATATATACTTATATATATATATATATATATGCAAGAGACCCTTCATTAATGAGATTATCATCTTTTCTCAAGTGAAGATGTTCGCAATTACCATTTTGTAATTATGATACATCCTCTGGAGGCAGAGGTAATTTTAACAAATCAAATCGAAAATCTTTGTTGTAATGTATTTAACAAACCAGTATTTGTCCAGGTTATTGAAATAGAAACCACTGGCCAATTTGAGTTATTTCTCTGAGTTTATTTTGGGATAAATTATATGTATGTATGTATGCATGTATGTATGTAAGGGTACCCAGCCGTAAAAGCCTTGCCGAAACTGACCTCACCTGTGCTTGTGCCATGTAAAATACACTAAGTCCACTCTGCTGGGTGGTTGGTGTTAGTAAGTGCATCTGGCTGTAAAAATCCCGCCAAAACAGTCACAGAAGGCAGACATTAAACGATGATGACAACGATGATGATGATGATATATATATATGGTAGATTCAATACTTACATACTTAATGAAGTGGTATATGAAAGTTTAATTAATAAAACTTACACATGCAGGGAGTAGAATAAAGCCATTAGCTTAATAATAAATTCTTTTGAAGAAAGACAAAGGAGAAAACCCTAGAATGTAAGTTAATTCAATTAATACAACACTTAGTTGATTTCAACAAAGAGCATTAGGTGTCCAACAACTTATCCTCTTGACATGAAATTAACAAGTATTCAACAGACACACATATTTCTTAAAACTGATTATCATGAAATGTTGCAAGGCTGGCCCTTTCAATAACACATATACAACAGAGTGAGAGAGAGAGAGAGAGAAGAACTAATTCTAGTAATGGCCTAATAATTTATGTGTTGATTCTGGAAGAATGAAAGGTGTAGTAGGTTTCAGTGAGAATAGAATTCATCACACATAGAACTGGAATGTATGCTGCATAGTGTTCTAGTTTAAGGACAAATAATTCTGATAGTTTGTCACCTCACTGCTTATGTAAACAAGTAAAAATGAAAGAATGATATATCGATATCAAATTTGGGTACAAGGCCGGCAATTTTGGGGGACAGTCTAAGTTGATTACATTGACTTCAGGGCTCAAGTGGTACTTATTTTATTGACCCCAAAAGGATGGCAACAGAATCTGAACTCAGAACATAAAGACAGATGATAATGTCACTAAGTATTTTTCCTGATACTCTAACAATTCTGCCAGCTCACTGCCCTAGTACAATGATGTATGATTGTATGTTTTAATCTATGCTTTCAGTTATAATGTATGCCTTCAGTATCTGGTTTCAAAATGGTTAAATTAGTTAAAGTATGACTCCCATTAGATTTGAAAATTTGAGTCTTGCTGTCAACTGCAGCATTCAGATTCAAATATTACCATCTTTGAGGACAAATATGACTCATTTTCTTTTATCAAAACAACATCTCAAATAGTTACCTCAGTTTCTATATGTGAAGCTGAGCCATCGATAAACTAATTTTGTCCCTGACACTCACATTTTTCTGAGTAAGTGCTGCTGAAATTGGGATGTATCTAATATATCCATGTGTCTGTTACACCATCAAACATGTCAATTTCTTATTATTAAATTAATTATAAGATATTCATTTCTACTTTAAGCACAAGGTCCGAAATTTTGGGGGAGGGGCCAGTCAATTAGATTGACGCCAGTATGCAACTGGTACTTAATTTATCGACCCCGAAAGGATGGAAGTCAAAGTTGACCGTGGTGGAATTTGAACTCAGAATGTAAATATAGACGAAATACCACTAAGCATTTTGCCCAGCATGCTAACATTTCTGCCAGCTCACTGCCTTCAATTAGTTGTAAAATATTGGTTTCACATTTTGACACAATGCCAGCAATTTTGGGGGAGGTTGTAAGTTAATTAAATGGACTCCAGTGCTCAACTGGTACTTATTTTATCAACCCCAAAAGGGTTAAATGCGAAGTCAACCTCAGTGGAATTTGAACTCAGAATGTAAAAGCAGATGGATTGCTACTCAGCATTTTTTGCAGCACACTAATGATACTGCCAGCTCAAAACCTTAAACTGGTTGTAAAATATTAAATCTGCAAAATGCCATTTTCTTTTCTTCTCTTTACTCCTTTAAAACAGTACATCATCTTAACTAGTTACAATTAGTGCATTTAATATTTATTTTGAATAGTTGCCAACCATTTGAAATAGTACAGATTGGTGGGGAAACAATTTCTAAAGACATTCAATATTTCCTAGCAAAAAGCTTCTTAATCTCTTTACTTCAGTCAACGAAAAAGAAAAATATATGAAAATATACAAAATCAAAACATGATAGACAAACCTACAATCATAAACACCTGCTTAAAGAAATTAAATAGAAATAAACAACAAAAGTAAATCAGAGATAGTTCAGCTAAAGGTTGCGCCAAGAAAGCTATTTATCTTTTGCTTGTCACAGATAAGCAGTGTAGCATAAATGATTCAATACTTATCTCTTATTTAGTATCTCATTAATAATTTCATTAGGTTTTATATCAAAAACAAAATAAAGGTCTCTTTTAACACAAACACTTGGCAAACATCATTGTTTGATTATATTTAAAGCAGTAATTGAAAAGTCCATGCAAGAGCAAAATATGTTGGAGAAATCTGATTAATGAAAACGTTCTTTTTTTTAAGCACTAAAGCCATTTATTATTTTATTTTGGAATTTTTCTTTATTGTTTTCTGAAGATATATTCTCTTTAGTTATTGACATTTTAATATAATTGCTATATTTTAAAACATAAGATAACACTTTATTCCTCCGTTTCATACTATCATATGCAATTTCTGGTTGATTGAATTTCTTTAAAACAGGTGGTTGTAAAATATCAAATGTTCTACAACTTGATTTATTATAGCTGTTCATCTGTTATAGTAGCAGCAGTATCAGTATGATTAATATTACTATTAAGGTGGAGAACTGGCAGAATCACTAGCGTGCTGGGCAAATTGCTTAGCAGCATTTCATCTGCCCTTACATTCTGAGTTCAAATTCTGCCAGGGTCGACTTTGCTTTTCATACTATGGGGGTTGATAAAATAAGTACCAGTTAAGCACTGGGGTCAATTGAATTAACTTAGCCCCACCCATAAACCTTCTGGCCTTGTGCCAAAATTTGAAAGCATTATGATTATTAGGGTGGTGAACTGGCAGAATCATTAGCATGCCTGGCAAAATACTCAGTGGTATATCATCCATACTTATGTTCTGAGTTCAAATTCTGTGAAGATTGACCTCGGGCTCAATAAGATAAGTACCAGTTGAGCACTGGGGAAGGTGTAATTGATTTACTCACTTCCCAAAAAATGTTGACTTTGTGTCAAAATTTGAAACCATTATTATTACTATTATTATTATTCAGTAGTTTTATTTTTATAACGTGCTTTCACTTCACTTCCGAGCGCAGCTCTGTGTGCCTTGGGTATGTGCTGTGGTTTGCTGTGATGCTCTTATGGTTACTGTATTGAAAGTGTTTTGCGTAAGATGTGTGCAGTGCCCAGTAGTGCAATTTTCTGTATGTTATATATATTTGTAAGTCCTGGTGTTTTTGTTATGTATTTGTCTGAATATTTTTTATTATATCTAATAATAATAATAATTATTATTATTATTATTATTATTATTATTATTATTATTATCATTATTATTATTATTATTATTATTATTATCATTATTATTATTATTATTATTATTATTATTATTATTCCACCGACGTCAGCTTCACCTTTCATCCATTCAGGGTCAATGAATTAATTGCCAGGAAAATGCTAGGGTGAATATAATTGACTAGTCTTCTCCCCCAAATTTGAAGCCTTGTGCCTTTAGTAGAAAGGATTATTATTATTATTATTATTGGGAGTAGTAGTAGTAGTAGTAGTAGTAGTAGTAGTAGTAGTAGTAGCAGCAGCATTAGTAGTAGTAGTAGTAGCAGCAGCATTAGTAGTAGTAGTAGTAGTAGTAGTAGTAGTAGTAGTAGTAGTAGTGACAGTAGTAGTAGTAGTAGTAGTAGTTGTAGTAGTAGTAGTTATTGCCATTTAACCCCAGATCAGTCTTGATTGAGCAGACTTATGATCGAAAGGTGATCCAGCCTTGGCCATCATGTCTTTGTATGCATACACAAAGATTGTTTAATGCCTCCATAACATTGTGGAAGAGGCTAAGAAATGATTTTTAAATTATTTGGCTGCTGTTTCTGGCAGGTTGAACACGAATGTCTTTTATTGACTTTCGTAATTAGTATTGTTGTTTAATTACAAATGAACACTGAGCAAACCTATGGTCAAAGGTGATACAGTCTTGACTGTCACATCAAGTTTGCTAGTCATATCATGGGCTACATTATTTCTTTTGAAAATAGAGTTTCATTTGTGAGTATTTGACTTCTATTTCTAACATGTTCGATGATCACATATAGGCTCTTTTACTTGCTCACATATTGTATCCATGATGAAGGAGGCCTAGATTCAAAGGTGTTTCAGCCACCTTTTGTCCAGGCAACAATGCATCAGTATCTTATCCCCATCTTTAAGATAGTAGGGTGTGGTATGAGAGGAATTTAGTTGTTATTTCTTGTAGGTTGAATAAATACTTAGTGGTTCTCCTATTGTCTTAAAGTATGAGGTAGAATAAAATACATATTAAATACTACAATCAGTGAAGCTGTCTTGGCTAATCTGTAGGAAAACTGCAGGTGGGAACTGAATTATAAGTAAACAGAGTGAAAAGTGAGCACACAGAAAATATGCATTTGGGTCTCTGGCAAACTGTGTTTGGAACTAAAACATTAGATGCCCTGGAATAGATCCAAGAGCCCTAGTCAAGTGAAATGATGAACAAAGGGATTCCAATATTAGTCATCTTGTCTTTTTGTGTGATTACATTATCCAGTCTGAATTTTTTTTTTTTAAAGTAATAGTGTGTGATGTGAAGCCTATTATTTCTACAAATTTGAGTAGTTGACCCATGCACAGGCTCTCAAACAGCTATTTTGTCACAGACCTATAATTCTAAAGGCATTCTATTCTAATTGTGCCCATCCTTTTTCATTTACTTTGTTTTCCTCCAAACAATGTAAATTATACAGAACAAAAACAACAATTTTCAATTGCAACATGAATAAAAATGAAGTCAAATTTGAATTAAGTGTGTGGTAGCATTGTTCATATGTTCTTGAATTAAAGATCTTATTGAAGTTCCTATTGATTTAGACATGTTATATGAAAGAAAAATATTGCTGAGATGAAAATAAGAGAAGCTAATACTTGTGAGGTAGTAGGGAAAAGATACAGCAATTCCATTCAACTAAAATGTGTCTTGCATTCAGACTAGATGAACAAGAGACCAATGATTGTTTTTTACAGCTCATCCTTCTCTGATCACATTCTGTTTGGAAAATGAAAGAGTTTGGCATCTTGTTTCATTAATATGAGTACTTAGAGAGTGAGAATTTGAGTTCCTCATTATATAACCAGGACTAGGCTGCATACTGATTGGTCAAGTATACGGAAGAAAAAAAAAACACAAATGACTAAAACTTTATTTGATTGCACAATTGTCACTACATTAGTCTTATTCAGAATGGAAAATTAGCAAGCAATAAGTATAAAAATAACGAATACAAAACTAAACGATGATACAAATATAGTGAACGGTACACACAATAGTTTCTAATTTAGGCACAAGGTCAGCAATTTATGAGATAGGTAGGTGGGTATTGGATTAGATTGATCCTGGCACTTGTACTTTATCTGCTTGGGAACGATGAGAGGCAAAGTGTATCTTGGTGGGATTTGAACCATAAATGAAAAAAGGAGGCAAAAATACTGCAAAGCATTTTGTCTGGTGCTGTAATGATTTTGCCAGCCTGCAACCACCATATTGTTACAGATGTGTCAGTAAATAAACTGTCAGAAACAGAGCAGGTAGGCTATGTTTCTCTTATCATTTACTTGTTTCAGTCATTTGACTGTGGCCATGCTGGAGCACTGCCTTGAAAGGTTTTAGTTGAACAAATTGAACCCAGGACTTATTTTTTAAAGCCTAGTATTCTGAACCACTGATTTATGAAGATGTAAATACACCAGCATTGGCTGTCAAGTGGTGGTGGGGGACAAACACAGACATGAAGACATACATGCATATACATATATATATAACTTATGATGAAAGTGAACAAAGTTTGCTGTAGATGTGTTGAGATGTATTGAAAGATAAAGAAATAATTCATTCCCAAATGCATGATAATGCTAATACAATAGCTAATACAATAACCTATCCATATATTGTGCACAATAACGAATTCTTCTTCAATTTTAGGATTTATAAATCTAGCTTTATAAGACGCTGATGTCAAATTTAACTTACGATGGAAGTGAACAAAGTTTGCTTTAGAAGCGTTGAAATGTTTGTTTACTTTCAAGTTAGATTTACCGTCAGCGTCTTATAAAGCTAGATTTATAAATCCTAAAATTGCAGAATTCATTACTGGGCAGTTTAACTTAAAAGTTACAGCACTTGATGCGTAATTACAGAGATGTGAGTTCGGGTCTCATGGGTGGCGGGTAACGATTTTTTCTGCAATATATTGATAGTTTATCCTGTTCATGCTATTGTGTTTCCATTATCATGCATTTGAGAATAAATTATTTCTGCATCTTTATATATATATATATATATATATATATATATATATATATACAGATACACAACAAGCTTCTTTCAGCCAAATCCATTAAAAAGCCTAAGGGCATAGCAGAAGACACTTGCCTAAGGTTTCATGCTGTGGAAATGAGCCCAGAACTATGTGCTTGGGAAGCTTCTTACCACATTGCAATGCCTGTGCAAAATGCAAGTGCAATTTTCATGATATGTGCCCAAGATGCAAATGACTTTTGCAGGATCCAGGTGATATGTACAATTGACTACTGCCTGGTGAATGTTAAAGATGCAATGTTATTGTTTCCGTATACATACATGTGTCTACATTCTCAGCTATCATATATGTTCTCTAGTACAAAAACTGAAGCTTGATAAAATGAAAAATGTCATTATGATGTTTGGCACTGTAAACTTCAGCTGCTAAAGGTGCTATCTGCGAGGGCTGAGCTGCATTGCCTGGTAATTTTTGCATTAGATCTGATATTTTATAGTTAGTCTGCAGTGCACAGTAACACGTCCACAATACTGTCATCATTAATAGTTGATTAACACCAGTCAGAACTGGTCAAGCAAGCTTATGGTCAGCTTTATCTCCAGACAGTTAATTGCAAACAACATTTTGTCCTTCCCTGTTATTTCAAAGAAGTGAGACGTGATTTGAAAATTTTGCAGCTATTTCTAGCTAACTGAATAACCATGTAATAGTTCCCTAATTGTTAATCACAATCATTGATAGTATTAATACAGGTAGGAGGGTATTGCTCAATAGACATACTCACAATTATGAAGTATACATAATGATACTGTTAGCTGAAAGATGATATCGGTGAAAAATTACTCGTGTATTTTTTATTGACGATTTAAGTCAAACAGTACATGCCACTCTGACATTGTGTCATTATATATCATTTATGTATCTGATCTAAAATAAAAACTTTACACTATTAATAATTGCATGTTTTTCTTTTAAAGCTATGCTTGCATAATATCATATTATATAGGTAGCTTATACATATTTTTACAGATAACTGAGGTGTCAAAATCATTTGTAACCAGAGCATCTCATTGAACAAAAATTGCAATCTCATCAATAACTTGAATAATCAGAGATTTGATCTTTGAGTATATAATGAATGTTAAAATATCATGTCCCTTCCTACTTCCTTTTTATTAATCTTTTATCATCGCTACTAGCCATAGCTGTCATCTGTTTCCATGTAAATGCATTAAAAATATTCAACAACACTTTCTCTCAATAAGAAACATTCTCATCTGGATCTCACCCCTTTAATTTTTGAATCTCAGTCTATTTAAGGCTTTAACAATCGATTCTTTAGATCTGTTGAAAATCATTGAGAGAGCAACTCTAACAGGTCAATCGTCTTTGCAGTTGCTTGCCAAATCAAAATGACATACTTACACAAATGTGTACTCACCAGTTTTTGTTTCCTCATAACTTGCAGAAAAATGAATATTTTTCTAATGAAATTTTCATCAAATAGCTTTCAAACTGGGTAGATGACAATTATATCGGAGCTTGTCGTGAAACAATAAAAATGGTGGGCGTGCACACATACATGCTAATAGATATAACACACAAATCTATAAAACGAAACTTGAAATTTTGAAAAAAATATGTAGCGAATCAAATCTTTACAGCTGTAGCAACTACGAACAAACTATACTTAAATTAGGTGACGTGCCCTGACTACTAACCAGTCATCTTGCAGGAATATCACCCCATACTATGGAATGCTCTTATACATTTCAGTAGTTCCCGCACAAATAGAAGTTATAAAAGTGAAATCACGCTAGAATCAGCGCAGAGGTGGCCAAAGAAACGATGCACGCCGCAAAGGCTAAATAAGATCCCACAGCAGATAGACAGACGCAGGATTGTCAGTCGTTGTTTGATCTGTGTTTAAAAGAATTGCTTCACGCACCATGGACACAATATCCTCGTCTTGCACCACCCAAATAAGAACCCAGCCATTTCTTAGTCTTAAATATACCTGAAGTGCATTCAGGATCCACAGACAGGAAGCTCATTAAACAGAAAAGTTTCCGTGGTCGCAGCTCAGCACAGAGTTGAAGGAAACTTCGAGTACGACGAACAGAGTCTTATTCTCGTCTCTCACACGAAGTTAATGCTTTCTGTTATTAATGTAATTCTGAGCTACATTTGCTTCTAGCACACAAAAATACTCTGCTACAAGCAATTATACAAAAATGTAAATATTGTAATATACTCCCGTAAAAATGTTGTTGGCACCCCGTCGCTTTCGACGTCGAGGGTTCCAGTTGATCCGATCAATGGAACAGCCTGCTTGTGAAATTAACGTGCAAGTGGCTGAGGACTCCACAGACACGTTTACCCTTAACGTAGTTCTCGGGGATATTCAGCGTGACACAGTGTGACAAGGTTGACCCTTTGAATTACAGGCACAACAGAAACAGGAAGAGTGAGAAAAGTTGTGGTGAAAGAGTACAGCAGGGTTCGCCAGCATCCCCTGCTGGAGCCTCGTGGAGCTTTAGGTGTTTTCGCTCACAACGCCCGGTCTGGGAATCAAAATCTCGATCCTATGACCGCGAGTCCGCTGCCCTAACCACTGGGCCATTGCGCTTCCACCCCGTAAAAATACACGTTGTTTAAACAACATTGGATTTGGTTTTATACATGGGACAATACGCCGCCAAACATCATATCAATATATATTAACACCCATTTAACCAAAGACACTGTGTAATGTGTGTCGGTAAGTATGTGCGCGCGCCGATTAATTCATTTTTTTTCTTAGATTCAACTCTAATATAATTGGCATCTGAGAAGCATTTACAGAAAATTTCATTAAAAAATATGCATTTTCTGAAAATTATGAAGTATACAAAGTCAGAGGCGGAAGAACATTTATGTAGGTATGCCATCAAGATTATAATCAACATACATGCGCACATACATACATACATACATACATACATACATACATACATACATATATGAATGTTTACTGCACAAAGATTGTTAAATTTTGTGAAATTTATATTCACTTCTATACAAACATGTGCCTATATGTTTTGTGTGTGAGATTGTCAGGTAAGTTTCAACTTATAGTGTTTTACGGTTCAAATTTCTACTGGACTACAAAAATGTCCAAACTGCACGATAAAGATAAACATTAACCATTTTGGTGTTAGAACAGAGGTTTCAACGAATTATTCAACTACCACTTCTAATTTAGATATAAATATTCATCGGTATTTCTAAGCAAGATTTCACAGCTGACATGAAGAATGAGGGTCATGTTATGAAGGTGGACAAGAAGTAAAGTAACAGAAAAGGTAAAAAAATAAATAAATAAAAAATTACTGCAAAAATTCATAATTTTGTCAAGGATAGAGTTTAAAGGGTAAAAAATTACACGAATAATACACAATGGTAACACAATTTATATAATTTTATTACCTTTATGTGCGAAAAATTGTTTTGTGGAAGAATTAAAATAAAAGAGTCTTAAATCATATTTTCCATTGACTTTTTACATATGTTATATTTCTTCTTGGATTTTCTGAAAAATAATCTGAGAAACATAGCGAAACTTACCTTAAGAAACACAATGTTTCTAAAAGGAAAATATGTTGCTTTTTTTGCAAGTTTAACGTAAATTTAAAGCGAAATGCAATACATTCTAATATTGAAAACAAATTTGTTTCAAGCTGCTTTTAGTTTACATTCAAAATAACACCATTTAATGCTCAATACGATATTTTCCAGGTTTACAATAGAAAAATCCTTTTTTTTTTTAAAACGGAAGTATTAAAACGTTAAAATTCATTTAATACAATATTATTCGAAAATAAAAGAAAACGTTTATAAGCAATCAAAAGACAAAAAAAGCCACGTTATATACATTTCTCTTGTATATCTAGCAAACTATCATCAATGTTTAAATTAATGCTGTTTTGAAGCATTTCAAAATTTAACAGAATGTTAGCAGTTTTTTAACTGTTTAAAACAAATTCTATAGAAGGAAAACACAGGCTATAAATTATAGCCACAAAAATCCACTTCATTTCGAAGCTTTGTTAATGCTGTCATGTGCTTTACATTTTAAGGAGAAGTGATACTTGGTATTTCGTGTTTCCTTCGCTTTGTTTCATGAATAAATATCTACATCAACAAGTGTACAATTTTGTACATTTAGCTATTGAATCTCTCCCACTGTTAGTTGGACAAGAATGGGTAAATATATATAATGTATACAGACTTGTGTCTCGTACTTGCTGAGGTTTACCTGCAGTTTGGCGTTGTAAAAAGTGAAAGTAAATTGCGACAGATACTGGAAGGGCTGATGGTTAAATCTTATTATTTCATCGTATTTATATTCCATGAAAACGATGAACAGAACATACACAAAACATAACCTATGTAACGAGGCCTAGAATCGAAATATCTCAGCTTCAGTAAACTGGTCCAGACCACGCATATCTTACGCCACAGGGAGTGGTCAAAATATTAGTTTTCCAGGTGATGATATGGTTCACAGGTTCAATTTACAACCACATTGTTTCGAGTTCAGTCCAATGCGGGGCACCATAGTGACTTCTACTATAGCGCTTTGCCGACCAATCCTCGTGAGTGAATTTAGTATTTGGTAAACAGAAACTGTGAGGCAGCACACACACACACACACACACACACACACACACACACAGACACACACATATATATATATATAAATTAAAAGGGTAAAGGATTATCAATTTATTAATTAATAAATCAATTAATAATTAATAATTTTTACCAAGCCCATCGGTATGAAAGCACCATTATTGGTGGAGAACTTATTCAAAAGTTCATATATTTATACATATAATTATAATTGAGGGATCAGCAAAATATTTGCTTCAGCATATACTGAAGTTCAGAAAATAGCAGCTAAAAAAGCTGAGAATCTCACAGATAGCATCACTTGTAACTCACAAAGGCAAAAACAAGAAGAAAAGACAATGAAAAACTAAAAAATTCAGATGATTAACAGCAGACGCGTTTCAGGATTATGATTAATAATTAACAATTAATAATCAATTTCCTTCATCAGTACTGTATTCCAGTAGTAAATTTGACTATGCTAGCAAACCCTGCAAGCATGGACTGGTAATTCCACACCGACACAGATCAGAAAGCACCCTTTTAATTTGTAATAATTATTCACTCCAGATTAGTATACGCAGATTTCTCTGCGATATCACTTGTCGCGCACATGGTAATTTCTTGAGGAGGGGACAGTTAGACTAGCTGACCGAGGTGAATTCGGTTATGCTTTCTGATCTGTGTCGGTGTGGAATTACCAGTCCATGCTTGCTAAATACATCTGATAAATAATTATATAAAAAATATAAATCAATTAGTACATTGAAATTAAAAATGTTCACTCTGTATTACATAAACATGTTTTCAGCAGCAAATACACATACCAAGCCATCTATAAAAATCATATATATACTAAAATATACAAAGATGAATTACATAGTTATATACGTATATAGACATATATAGACAAGACATAGATATATACACAAATACACATATACATATATGTACGCACACATGCACGCACACATGCACGCACACATGCACGCGCACAAAATTCCTTGGTGTATACATATACAGGTCATTTATTACAGGCGAACGAAATGGGAAGTATACATAAAGTGTAGGGAGGAGGTAGGGAAAAGGAAAAGAAAAGCTAGCGCGAGGCGAGAGAAAAGAAGTGTACTGCGTAAGGATGCTATCGAGTAGGAAGAGAAAAGATACTTCGAGTGAGAAAAGAAAAGATAGTTCACGAAATATGTGTAACGAACTCACACATAAAATAAAATTATATATATATATATATATATATATATATATATATATATATATATATATATATATATATATATATATGTATATATATATATATATATATATATATATATATATATATATATATATATATATCGGAGAATTTACGAAAGAAACAACAGACGAAGACAGGTGGTGTTAACAACAAATGGATGTATTAGTATAACACTCGGGAATAGAGAAAGTCTTTGACGTTTCGAGCCTACGCTCTTCAACTGAAAGGAACACAGAGAGAAACAAGGAGAGAAACAAGGAGATATATATATAGAGAGAGATATACTGAAGAGTATATTTGATTATAAATAGACATATATGATTCCGTATATAAATATACAAAAGTATGTACGCAAATACATGCTCACACGAATATAAATATATACACGTATATATATGCATCCATGTACGTATGTACATAAATAAAAACATACACGTATACTTACACACAGACAGACGCACACATACACATAGATATGCATACCCACAGTACACACATACCCATAAAAACATATCTAGATCATAACTTATATATAGAAACAATTTCTAAACACCTGCTCAGTTTGTATATTAAAATTCGGATAAAAAAGACATTTACAAAATGCAGTACCATATATAGAATTATCTATAAATTAAACGGAACAATTAAATAGGTTTGTATAATTTAATAGAATTAAAATAAGGTAAATAATAGCATAATAAAAAAATATTAAAAAATAAGTATGAGCCTCGGCTTGAAAATGGTATATAAAAGCAGTCGAAGGTTTTCTTAAAGAATACATCGAAATATATATTCGATATCTTTGCGATGCGAAGTAACTATACATTACAAATACAAATTCAAAAGTGGCATTTGAAACAAATTCGAAAGTCAACATATATTATCCATATGGTATTTTGTCGGTTGACATTTTAAATTTTGCTGCGTACCCGCAGGAATATAAGAGTTTGCATCTTTGATTCAAAGCGCTATTAACCTGGTGTAAGATAAAGAATTTTTCTGAAAGACATAAATTGCATTTCATGGGTCTTTTATGAGCTCCATGTCTGCAAGCTGCTGCTTTATCTAAGATTTTTCATGTTACGTTGAAAGGACGGGTTTCATTTTCTTTCAATTCCCAGATATGTTTTGCTAGACGAGTCTTTGTCCTATTTTCTGGGTACCGGAAGGAATTTCTGTAGGAATAAAATCAGGTCTTGAAAGAATTTTTTGAAGCCCCTGTGTATGTTTTATATTCTTGTGAGCCTTCTATTTGTACATTGGTCCTATACAATCCCTTTCTCCAGACATTTTCCTTCCAACGGACAGGAGGTCTCATCTTTGTAATTACAATTCTTCGGCTTTGAATCGGTACTGCAGCTATCTACAAATATTTTAGTGTTGTGTTGGCTAATAAAAGAGGCGAAGTTTTTACAAGAACAGCTAATCTTCAGTGTTCTTCTATTAAATATTCTGTAAAACTTATGGATAGGTTCAAAATACTTACAAA
This sequence comes from Octopus bimaculoides, assembly GCF_046866305.1. Taxonomy (NCBI): domain Eukaryota; kingdom Metazoa; phylum Mollusca; class Cephalopoda; order Octopoda; family Octopodidae; genus Octopus; species Octopus bimaculoides. The sequence goes on along the minus strand of NC_142931.1, from coordinate 63,691,296 downwards.
CTAATTTTAAGAGTTCCCTACCTATATTAGTTTTTAAGGCCATATTGAATGCTGGGTTGAACCACAAAGCCCTCTTATTTCTAGTTCTACGTGTGGTATTGTTGCTAGCATTAACTTGGTTGTACTGGATCTTTTCAGAGAATCCACTATTCCTTAATGCATTGTTGTAATAAGGAAGATGTATAGGGCCAAAGTACAAATATATATATATATATATATATATATATATATATATATACCGTATACACACACACACACGTGTGTGTGTGTCTGCGTGGTTATGTGTGTTTGTGCATGTTTATCCGCACCACTACTTGGTATATGGTGTTGATTTGTTTTTTTTATGTCTCTGTAATGTAGCGGTTCGGTAAAAGAATTAATCAGCCTTAAAAAGTACCAGTCTTAAAATTAAGTACTGCGGTCGATTTATTCTCTTAAACCATACAAGGCACAGGCCCAGCATGGCCGCTGTTAAATGACTAAAGCAAATAAATTAAAAAAAGCAGTAAAAAATGTACACATGCATCTGTCTATATATGCATGTATCTATCTGTCTGTCTGTCTGTCTGTCTGTCTGTCTGTCTCTCTCTCTCTCTCTCTATCTATCTATCTATCTATCTATCTATCTATCTATCTTCTCTTTTCTCTCTCTCTCTCTCTCTCTCTCTCTCTCTCTATATATATATATATATATATATATATATATATATAATTGTCACTAAATATGAACAGGGTGTTAGGACACCTACATTATATAATAATAATAATAATAATAATAATAATAATAATAATAATAAAACACCAGGACTTACAAATATATATATAACATACAGAAAATTGCACTACTGGGTACTGCACACATTCTACGCAAAACACTTTCAATACAGTAAACATAAGAGCACCACTGCAAACCACAGCATATACCCAAGGTGCACAGAGCTGCGCTCGGTAGTGAAGTGAAAGCACGTTATAAAAATAAAACTACTGAACAATAATAATAATAGTGCCCTGATGCAGTACCAGGCACAGGCTCTCATACCTTCTGATCTTAACTGATTGGAAGTATTATCATGTACATTGTTTTGTCTTGGTAAAAAGATGGGGTACAGCAAATATTCTGCTTTTTTTTTTTTTTACTTTCTTTGTCTTTTTTGTTCCCTTTTTCCTTTGTTTATTTTCCCTTTGTTTTTCCTTTTTTTCATCAAATCAATTTTACTATATTTTTTTTCTTTTTTAATATCTCATGAAAGGCTCCAAGTCTTCTAACTCGATTACTGATGGCAGTTCGTCGAACTCCACCAACACACCGGGCGGGTCAATCTTGTCTCCGCACATGTCTGTTAGTCTCCTGTACGTGTCCTTATCGACAACAATGGTCTTCACATTCTCCGAGTACACGTCCGTGGTAACTTCACTCTTATAATATGTTTAAATTTTACAATTTTTCTCTCCGTCTCCCTGTTCTTCTTAATATGTCACCAAATTCCATTTATTTTTTTCCTCTTCTTGGTTTTTTTCGTTTCTTCTTCCACTACTGGTGTCGTTTCCTTTTCAACTCTGAACAATCTCTCCATTTCACCCTCACACAGTTGCACACCTAATCCTTTCATTTCGCAGCTTTCATTTCCACCTCTTCTTTCTTCTTTTTCTGGTTCTCTGGCAGCGGGCACGCTCTTCCACTTCTTTTTCTTTCCACCACCGTGAATCCCTCCTCCGCTGTTTCTTCTTCCATCTCCACCTGTACTACCTGGTTCGCACTCTTCTGCCTCTCCGTCTGTTCTCTCTGTGGGTACCTCGCTTTCATGTGGCCTTTCTCCCCACATGCAAAACGTATAGACTACCTGCCCTCCACTATCACCCTCAATCTCAAGTCGTCGGGCAGCACTATCTCCTCAACAATTCGATTTAAGCCTTCTATTGTTGCCTGGATAGTGAGCTGAATTCCGTATCCCCAGTAATTAATTCTTTGTGTCCTTGTGGCCTTTAATATTTTGGCCCCATCCTTCATGTTGAACATTTTGGCTGTCATCAGCCACGCTTCTTTTAGTTCTGAGGGTATTTTGCCTACTCATTCTCTGGCCACACGTTTGCCACAGTATGAAGGCAAAGCACCCACTCCTCCGATCTTATTGCCTCCCGCGAGTGTTTAATTGCTTCTTCCCCTGTCGCAAAACGAACCTCCACGGTGGTATACTTCCTTTTGTTATAAATGTTGTTAGATTTTTTATGCTTTTTAAATTCTTCAATTTTCCCCACTGTCGCAATCTCTGTCTTTCTCGTTGCAATTTTCATTGTCATGAATACCACTGTTCTTTTTGTTACATTGCTTGTCAGTTCTGCAGGTGGTGTTAACTTTGACGTATCTCCAAATTTCTCCAACAACCTCTCACATTCCTTCATTTTCTTTGGTTCTACCTTTACCCTTTAGTGTTTAAACCGGCCATATCTGGCCCAGATATTTTACATGTTTTATGTTCAAACTGGTGGTATCTAGCCTCTCACACCTAACCTACATTGACATTCTAAGAATAAACAATCACATCATTGAAACCTCAAAGCTATAACATAATGCATGATTAATTAAAAACAATTTGAGTGAAAAATTATTACATTTAACAGAGTAATCTGAACACTAAAGGGTTAATTTCAATTATTTACAGTGTTTCTTCTTCTATTCCTTTTCCAGTTGCGGCCGCATAACTGCGGCTACCCACTAGCGCTCTCTCCATCTTTCCCTCAATGGGAAGAGAAAATTAAAACAACAATTCCAACAATTCAAACAGAAATAATTAACAAACAAATATTTAACGCTCTGACTTAAGATAAAAACACTCCATTATCAACAACTCAAACGACCTCGACTCAATTACCCCGACGTCTAGACTTCTCTCTCTATATCTACGTATTGGGCTAGCCTACTTCATCGTCTGTGGGCGTCAACACAACACTTACATTTTGAGCATTCCTTATACTATACGATACACAGTAAGTTCCCTCCACAACGGTATGCGAGCATTTTGAGAAAACCTCTTAAAGTGACGACCGTGCTCCGTATCGTTACGGGTTGCTCCTTGGCAAGGCATGACAACTGTTCAGCTAGCCTGCTAGGGATACAGCGAAGTCATGGGACTGTAGCATCGCGGGTGTGTGAAAAGGCAGCGGAAAAGCTCGTTTAAGCCAACAGTGTTTCTTACATTGATGCTGAGCGGAGGATTCTTAGAAAGTCAACGTCAGGGTCACCGGGCTCTATCAAGTGAGTAAATGCAACGATTCCATTGGGGCAACGTCCATGGTTGTGTAATCAGCTAATGAAACATTCATTATGATTCAAGCTCTCAATTCAAATATGACTAACAGAATTATTTGGTGACAGAGAGTCACGGGAATTTGTGCAAGCAGCGCGACCAGACACATAGCCATCCACTCAAATCAACTAATTTCTGATTTTACAACATCTTCTGCCCCGCCGGCGCTCACTGGAAGCAGAAACCTCATTTTCCTCAACCTCTTTTAATGGAAGTTTTAAAAGTAGACCGCTGGAGTGATCTTGAATACCAGGATGATCTCCAGCTATGTAATCTGGTTGCTAGGTACCTCGAGATACACAAAATCGCCCATATCACAGGCTTCACAAGAAAACCTTTGGTTGTGTCATCGAAAAATTCCTTTACGCTCTAACAATTCATCCTCATTTCTTCCCTGAATTCCTGTGTAAGATCTCACGACTGCTATCTCTAACGCATCTCATCCGTATTCACAGACATCTCCACTTCAGTTGATCCTTCTATTGTATTTATTTCCTTCACAAATTCAGCTTTGCTGTACTCACAATTCATTCTCTTACGCCTCTTCTGTAGGTGAGATTCTGACCTGGAGTTAATTCCAGTCAAACGTTCAACCTTTTCTACAGAGATGATGACTGCCAAACAGCTGTTGTTGCATCAACCCGTGTCCTAGCTTTTGACTGTAATTCTTACCTCCTCGCCCTTACACACCACATTTCTTCAAGTTCACCACACGATTTCACCACTGAAATTTATATTTACTTCAATCAGACATCATCACTTCCCACATGATTCCTAAGATATTCTCTCCTCTTCAAAACCCGACTGTTATCTGCGTGGCTATCTATCCAAATGTTTTCCTATCTCTTGTCGTACCCAACTTCAGTGGTTTCTTTTTCCCGCTCATGTTGTAGCAGTTGTTTCTTATTTCTTTATTGCCCACAAGAGGCTAAACATAGAAGGGACAAACAAGGACAGACAAAGGGATAAATTCGATTACATCGACCCCAGTGCGTAACTGGTACTTATTTAATCGACCTAGAAAGGATGAAAGGCAAAGTTGACCTCGGCGGAATTTGAACTCAAAACGTAGCGGCTGACGAAATACTGCTAAGCATCTCACCCGGCGTGCTAACGTTTCTGCCAGCTCGCCGCCTTAGCAGTTGTTCCTGCGTGCAAAACAATATTACCCTGCATTCACTAATGTCCACTTTCCATGCAACTAACTTTTTCTTGCACCTCTAAAAGTACACTTTATTGAAACTCAGTGGTTTATATTTACCAAGAAAAGAAGCCGGTTAGATATTAGCTGATCGATTTAGTGAGCATCTACTGGATGTTTACCAGAATAACTTACCAATCTCTCAAACCGTTCCCTGCCATTTCAGTCAGCCCATATGACCTTGGATGCTCCTTCAGATTATGAAGTAAATGACTGACTGAAGGTATGACTCATATATGAGCAACATCAGTTAATGTAATGCCAACATATTTAACGCAGTGCAGGTCAAAATTATGAGAATAATTTACTTGCTGAGGACCCGACAACATCAATGTAAATTTTCTAATCATTTTAGGAACTACAATTTAACTTCAGAAATTTCCTTTTCAGCTGACTTTTGTGTGTGTGTGTGTGTGTGTGTGTGTGTGTGTGTGTGTGTGTGTGTGTGTGTGTGTGTGTGTGTGTGTAAAAAGGACTTGAAACTTTCAGTACTATATTGGCATCTACATACATGTTCAGAATGAAATAATTACAAGACTCTATTGTAATTTTAAGAAAACCTCTTGCAGAAATAAGGTATTTTATCTAATCGAATATGTATTTATGGCTTTAGTGATGGTTCAATATGATTTCATTATAAATTGAATGATGCTTGTTAATGCATTAAAGATTTAATGAGTATATTGAACAATTTTACGTAATAATACGTTAAGTACTATTACGTAATATTCAATCTACAATCAATATAATAACTCGTCATATTTATTTCTGATGTTCGTTTATGAAAGTAGGTTTTAGCGTTGGCTATTAATGGATAAGCTATTAAATATAATGTAAGACGGTGCAACAGTAGAAACAGTGAATACTTAATCTAAATGCACATTGTAAAAATAAATTAATAATAAAATTAGGGCTTATTAAAATAACCGATTTCCTTTTACATAAGCATAACAGTATAAAAGGTGATATTAAATGATATTATATGACGCAGGAGAATTAATAATAAAAGGAGAGTGTTTCGATTTCGAAAATGGAGTCGGTTCGTTATGAATATAGTGCTTCGTGATGAGAGTGGTCCGTTAAGAACAACAAGCTACCAATTGTAATCTTATTAGGAGTATGCAGCCTGAGATTAGCTTTTACTTTGATCAGACTCACTGTCCCTAATTTATAGAAGGATTTGGATATTGAAAGTACTCATGTATTTGCCACATAATACGTCTCTGTGAATGTCATGAAAAGTTTCACTGGTTTAACCAGTTCGCTGCTCTTTTGAAAGTGTTTCGCCATGTTAAAACCAATATGTAAAACTTAATTTATTTTCCACCGGATATATCTTGTTAAATCTCTTTTATCAACTCCCTATATCTATTTTACTGAATCGACGATACTTCAAATAAATCAAAAGATATTCTTTTTATTTTATTTTATTTTTTTTTTACCTTTCGCAAAGAACTACTAACATAAATAACGAAGATTATCGAAAGCAATGTAGCTGCTGTCTAAAGCCTATATTTTATACGTTTTCATAAAGATTATTTTTCTCACTCTCTGTTTCTCTTTCTCTCTAGATAAGGGCTCCTATGAAGAGTTATGACAGGGAATTATTGATATTTTATTCTCAACTGCATTTTTGCCTTCCCCCAAATAGTTTTTTTTCTATATAAATTTGCAAAGCAGCGCATTCAGAAATAAAGAACACACATAAGGGATAATAATAAATAGATTACAACCCAGAGGGAATTGAACCTAGATATCTCTGTAGGTTCTTTCATATATTGGTTTCAGATTTTGGGACAAGGCCAACCATTTTAATGGATTGTGTCAGTTATATCAATTCCTATATTTGACTGGTACTCTAACTTATCGAAGGAATGAAAGGCAAAGTCGACTTCGATAAGATTTTAACTCAGAGCGCAAGGCGCCGGAAGAAACATCGCTAAGCATTTTGTCCAATGTGCTAACGATTCTGCCAGTTTACAGCCTTAGTTTTTAAAATATACTACTACCTATCCCACTTCCGCTGACGATTATACATTCCCATTTTACTAAATTTACAGGACTAAAGCCGAAGGTTGATATCCCTTTAAATCTTTTGCAATGTATTGTTATTTAACAATTATTTAATAAAATCTCTCCTTTATGACATATTACATTATGACATATTACAAATTTAGTGTTGCTGAATATTGCAAAGCTTTTGTCACCTCGATTATTTACTTGCCCGCCATATTAACATATGGTAGGTCTTATTTACAGGCCAAAACCTTACTGCAGAAAAAATACTCTTGGACAAACTTTCCACTGAGTTATAGTGATTTACATTGTCCCATATATGTGTGTATGTATGTATGTATGTATGTATGTATGTATGTATGTATGTACGTATGTATGTACGTATGTATGTAAGTATGCATATGTGTATGTATGTGTGTATGTATGTGTGTATGCATGTGTATGTGTGTGCGCATGTGTGTATGTATGCATGTATGTATGCATGCATGTCTATTATTATTATTGTTGTTGTTGTGGTTGTTGTTGTTATTATTGTTGATGAAGTTATTTAGCTGAAGAAACAGAGTGACTCAAGGACTGAGAGTTTCGTGCGTTAGCACTTATCAAATCCATTAAAATATATATATATACACTCTTATTCTGACTCATATTTTTCTTGTTTGCATCGTAAACCTATATATATTTACATACATACATACATACATACGTACATACATACGTACATACATACGTACATACATACATACATACATATATACATACATACATACATGCATACATACATACATACATACATACATATAGCTCTACAACTATAAAGAACAGTTTGAGGTTTGTACAAAAATGAACTGACCATCAAATAGCGAAATGCAAGTTATTGAAAGTTTGTATGGTGGTGTCCGACTTTCAAAACCAGTCTTGAACCTATGAAAGTCCAGATTTAAAATGAAGAACACAGGGTGCTCATATGCACATAGCTTCAGCAGCCCTAACGGAGCATTGCTTTTCCTTATGTTCAAAGGTATGTTTATGCACTACCGGGTCGAAAATCTGTTCGGAACGATTTTACAGAGACAGAGCCCCTGTTGATGAGTTCCGAGTCAAAATTATGTACTCCATCGGTAAATAAAGACAGAGCTGAACAGTCATTCAAGAGCCTGTGAAGAAGTAAAGCTAGCTACAGGCATATGTCCACAGGAAGGTGGTTATACTCGAATTCGTGTATGCGTGTTGTATCTGTATCTGCATACCGTTCCCTCACTCTCGGTTCATCCATACAAACAAACAGCACACACATGCACACATTCCTAAATAAAGTGAGTATAGACATACCTCAACTGACGTTAATTGGTTCCAACACATGCGATTTTTCTCTGGAAAGGACGTAACATGAAAAACATAAAAAAAATTTAGCAGCCCAGTTTGCACATATTTTCACATATATTTTATTTGTTTCTCCACTCCATTATTGGTTTCCAAGTGCTATTTTTTAATACTTTTAAATAATTATACTCTGAAATTAACGTAAAGGCATATAAATCTCTGAAGTTGAGGTTTATATTTTTCCACATATTTCTTTAAAAAAACAATGTTTAAGTTGAAGAAGACGTAACTCGAAAAGATATAAGTTGAGGTATGCCAGAATTTATTTGTCATTGTAAAATTACAGACAGAAATGATACTAAAGTTAATGTTGACATTATTACTCGAAAACAAAATCGAAAAAGAAAAAAAAATTGTGCAACGGGTGTAAAAAAAAGGTCTAGGAAATGAATATGAAAACAAAAATGCCCGGAAAGCGACGGAGATAGCGAGAGGCCTTTGGAAAATTCATGAGATCCAATGTTTTCCTTCATAACTTTTAGGAAAATGTTTTTTTTTTTTAATGAAATTTTATATAAATACCTTTCAAACGTCATAGATTACGATTATAAAGAAATTTGTGTGGAAAATCTTTTCGAGGGGATGGGGATTTCGGACTTCGGAAAATCCACAAGATCCGATGTTTTTCTCTCGTAACTGTGAGGACAATGGATATCCTTTTAATTCATACCCACGTAGAAAAGGAATCTCAAAACAAAAATGCGTGGAAAGCAACTGGAGTGCTTTTATATATACATATATATATATAGGTTCAAAAAAGGAAAAAGACAAAAAAACAACAAAAAAAAAACAACAACCTGAGGACGTGATACAGATTGTGTTGCTAGACGCTCATACATACACACACACACATCTGTCTGTCTGTCTCTACTATATATATATATATATATATATATATATATATATATATATATATAGTAGAAGGACCTGAACCCTTCAAAGGGATATTTATCATCTAAGTTCGTGAGGAAAAGCCTAATTTGTGATTTTAAAAGGATTATATTTTCCTCAAAGCTACCAGGGAAAAATTCGGATCTTGTGAATTTTCCGAAGTCCTCCCCCACCCCCGTTGCTTTCCGCGCATTTTTGTTTTCAGATTCTCTTCCTAAGTGGGTGTGAAGTAGAATGATATCCATTTTCCTTAAAGTTACAAGGGAAAAACATCGGATCTTGTGAATTTCGGAAGGCCTCTCCTCCCACCCCCGTTGTTTTCCGGGCATTTTTGTTTTCATATTCGTTTCCTACACCTTTTTTTTTTACACCCGTTACACTATGTTTTTTTTGTTTTTCCATTTCGTTTCCGCGTAATAATGTCAACATTAACCAATAATAATAATAATAATAATAATAATAATAATAATAATAATAATCATGATGATGATGATGTTGTTATTGTCATTGTTGTTGTTATTGTTGTTGTTGTTGTTGCTGTTGTTGTTATTATTAACCGAGCTTTTCAGATTTTCAAAAGCTTTCACTTTAGCAGACGATATTCTATACATGTACAAACAACAGTATTGTCAGTATGATAATTTTAAACTCCTCATCATAGTTTTGAGAACACTGAGTGGATTTGCTTTGATATCGGAACCGATTCACTGAAGTCACTCGCTTTTGCTCTTGTGAAACTAAATGCTATTTCTCCATATCATTAACCACAATAATTACAGTCGACCATTTATACTACAACCATAAAATCAAAATCTAAAGAAAGCAACGAAACAAAAAATTGCTAAAACAAATTTCATTAAATTTGCTATAAAAAACACAAATAATAATATTTCAAGCATGTATAGTTAATTATATTTGTTTAAGTATAAAATATTTAATTGTGTAAAACATATTTAACAAGTGTAGTATTATTTGGTCCAATATGACAGTGACACCATCATATTCTGTTCAAGGATTACATGCACGGCATCTTGTTTCTCCTATATCACTTCAAACAATGTTATTCATGTTAATAAAATATTTATTAGAGAACTGCATAGTTTATATTCAATTTGATTTTTTTTGTTTTTGTTTTTGTTATGTTGATGATTAAGACGAATATTCCCGCCAACGCCGCCAAGGAACTCTGCAACAGTCTTATCTTTTATCTTTTACTTGTTTCAGTCATTTGACTGACTGCGGCCATGCTGGGGCACCACTTTGAAGGATTTTAGTCGAACAGCTGGATCCTAGGATCTATTTTTCGAAGCCTCGTACTTATTCTATCGGTCTGTTTTACCGAACCGCTAAGTTACGGGAACGTAAACACACTAACAACGGTTGTCAAGCGGTAGTTGGGGACAAACAAACATACAGAGAGACACACACACAACTTTAAACATATATTCTTTTACTTGTTTCAGGAATTTGACTGCGTCCATGGTGGAGCACCACCATAAAAGGGTTTAATCGAAAAAATCAATTCCATGACTTATTATTTGTAAGCTTAGTACTTATTCTATTGATTCTTCTGCCGAGCCTAAAAGTTACGGAAACATAAACACACCAACATCGGTTGTCAAACGATTGTGGGAGAACAAACACAGACACAAATACAGACACACATGTGTGCTTCTTTCAGTTTCCGTCTGCCATATCCACTCGAATGCTTTAGTCGGTCCGAGACTATAGTAAAAGACACTTACTAATAGTGCCATGCAGTGGGACTGAACCCGGAACCATGTGGTTTGGATGAAAACTTCTTACCACGCAGCCACGTCTGCACCTTGTGGACATTTTCCCAGTGACTTTTTTTTTTCTATGACTTTTATTCTTGACTTTTTCTGAAACATTTTCGCTGAATTCTACTGTACTTGTGACAACGATTATCCAATTTCTTTTGCCTTACAGGACAGGTCTTCTTTTTTTAGGGAGATTTGTGTGTTATTTCTAGCATACCGAGTTAGACTCCCATATTGATATTGGCATAATATAGAAGCCGAGAACTTAGAGAAACGATCACATATTGTCCGGAGCTGAAATAATTATTGATATCTGTGGTGTTTTCTCTAGATAAAAGAGATATGTTGATTTATATATACTTACTTATCAAAGAAAAATTTTCGATCAGCTTAACGAAAAAAGTAACAAAACAAAAAACAAAGCAACCCAAAAGAAAACTATTAAACTTCAAAGTCTAACAGTATTTAGAAAGGAAGTCACACAGACGCTCACAGGCACCCATACAAACACACAAATAGACATACACATACACATGCATAATACATAGATAGTTTTATATTTATATATATATACACACATACTGCATACAGATATATATTTTCTGTATACATACATATATATATATATTTGTTTATATATATATATATATATATATATATATATATATATATATATATATGCATGTATGTATATATATATATATATATATATATATATATATATATATATATATATATATATATATGTATATATATATATATATATATATATATATATATACACACACATATATATACATATAAATATATACATATGTATATTTATATATATATGTATATATGTATATATATGTACATATATATACATATATACATGTGCATACACAGAGAAACACACATACCACACACGCAAACATATATGATAGCTCTGAAGTGATAATTTAATATTGTAGAACAGTTACAGTTTTAGTGCCTTTGAAAATAACTAATGTTAACACCCGCTATCCATATAACAGAAAGCTTGGTATAAGCTCCAGCTGTAATACGTATACTGTTAAATATTATATTACGTTGTTAAACGTTAAAATGTAATGTAATAGCTTTAACTTTTATTTGAAGACCACAAATAAAAAAAAATATTTTGTAATTGTTTAGCCTCCAGGTCAATATTGATCGAGCGGATCTCTGATAAAAGCAGTCTTACCAATACAATCCCCCTTTTATGGGTATCTAGAACGATATTACATAATATACTCTGCATTAGAATATTATTTGAATGGTATTTGGTATCTATTTCTAGCAGGTTGTGTAATATATAGGCTATCACTCTTTAACATGCAATGAAGTTCTGAAACCTCTAGCAGGGATACAAATGAAATAGAAAAAAATAGTCGATTCTAAATTAGTAAATATCTCTATTTAGGATTTCAAAAATTTCTGGGGGAACTTTTAATCATTCAGTTACTGCTATTTCAAAAAATAATGTTTAGCCATCGTACTCTAAAGACGATTATGCGCTGACATTTATATACGTAATTTTTAAGCCTATCTCTATAGATTTTCTATAGAACCAGAACCTTCACAGAAAGTTACGACATTTCATATGCGAATCTCTCTTTGTAAACAATGCGATCGACGATAGAAAAAATAGGTTATGGATGTATATGCATATTTCAAGAGTTATTGCTCTTTCATCAGCGCTACATCCAACCCATCAACTAGCCACAAACGCATTGTTTAGATACTTACTAAATCTTAGCTGTGTAACAATTGGTTACAGCAATTTACGTATCAAACGCATTGCTGGCAACTGGTACGTAAATATTAGTTGCTAGCAAGGGCACAGTATTTAGTTTTGCAAGCATAATATTATATCAAGTACATTAAACGTTTTAAACGTCAA
>NC_142931.1:63639030-63678316 GCF_046866305.1 Octopus bimaculoides | reverse complement strand
AAACGTTTTAAACGTCAATATTGTGCATAATGAGAAGATAGCACTGCTGACACAATATGAGAACATCGCACTGCTAACACAAAATTAAGACACAGTATTGACTTGAAAACCTTTAATATACTTCATAGTATAGCATGGTTGCAAAACAAAATTCTATGTCCTTGCTAGCGATTAATATTTACGTACCAGTTGCAAAGAATGTGTTTAATAAGCAAATTGGTTTATCCAACAGTATTACAACGCTAAAACTTAGTGTGTTTCTAAGCAATTCACTCGTGGATAGTTGATGGGTTGGATGTGGCGCTGATGAAGAAGCAGTAAATCTTGGAATATATATATATATATACATACATATATATATATATATATATATATATATATATATATATATATATATATATATATATATATATATATATATATATACATACACCCATTACCTATTTTTCTATCTTCGGTCGCATTGTTTAAGTGAATATATTCGTATATGAAACATTGTAACTTGCAGTGATAGCTCAAAATTCTGTAGAAAATCTGTATATAAACTTTAAACAAGGAATATCTCAATGCTTACAGAGAGGTATAACTAAAATAATCGACAACCTCCCTATTCTTCCTCAAAATTTCAGGCTTTTCTATAGTAGAAAAATATTTACATATGTAACAGAAATTTACTTGTCACCCAAACCTTTGATAACTAATTCGAGAATAAAACAGCATTTATTTATGTTGTATGGTATTTGATATACTTATATATTTTCTATATACACATACGCACACGTACATATACATGAATTATGTGTATATGCGTGCGCGTGTAGTTGGTGATATCGAGAAAGCTTACGGAAAATGAGGTATTCTTGTAGAGCAATGACGGATTAATTTGTGCTAGTTGATTCTGAAATAATTGATCTGAAGCGCTTATGTTTATTACCTTTGCCGTTGTGTTGTTGATGTTATTGTTTTTGTAGATAATGATGGCAATAGTGGTGTCTGTGTTGTTGAAGTTGTTGGTTTGTCTATAGCGATCATATGTTTGTGCTGAATATAGCAAATCGACACTGTCTGTATAGGTACATGGTGTACCACTCGTCAGATGTCGAAGTGCTCGCAGTGTAACGTAAGTGAAATTAAATGTTTTGCCTAAGAACACAACGCCTCACCTGGTCCGGGAGTCAAAACCACGATCTGACAGTCGTGAATATAACATCCTAACCACTAGCCAAGTTATTGTGATTGATTTCGCCAAATCAAAAAATATGCGCTATATATACTCCAAAGGTGCCTATTCAACATTTAAATGTTCCTCAGTTTTCCTTTGCAATAAATATGTTCTTAAATCTTATTGCTATGCCTTATTGCATTACATATACTATAGCACTTTATTAAATATTTGAAAAAGTTAAAAATTGTGCCTTGTAGGGATACCTTGAGAATTCCTCCTAGCCCGTATCTTGAGTTAGTTTAGTTTACTCGTGTGTTTATGGAGCGAAGGGGTTAATAAGGAGGCCGTCAGATGCGTTTGATGTGTGCTTGAAGTAGGAACAGAAGAAAATGAGATAGACATTAAACCCGTCAGCACATTTTCTATCTTCTTGTGAGGAGAGCTGATGCATATAATAAGATTTTATTCTACTTCGCAACACTGTAGCTATTGTAAATGAGGAAGCTTCGCTACGAATGTATACTGAATTTATTGAGAAGCTACTCCTCGAAATATTGTACTGCAGACCTAAGAGAAGACTGTTGATGCATTTGTACAAACTATATGACTATTATAATCATGCCAATATTTTTTTTTCGTTGTTAAGCCGACAAAACTGTTTCTTTGATGTGTATTTCTAAATCAATATCTCTCTTATCAGAAAAAAAAAAGTTCAATTAACGATATCAATAGTTATCAATAATTAAAAGCAGAGACTATGAATTTTGCTTTCACAGGCTCCCACTTCGACTAGGGATATAATAAAAGTCATCGTTATAATGAAAGGACTGGTAGCATCGCTGCTGTTAATATTGGCAAATAGCCTTAACTTTGGTAAGAAGGACGGTCGATTAAATCCATCTCATTACTCAGTTTGTACTTCTTTTGTCGAGACGGAATAGGCTGGAAAGCAAAGTCAACAGGCTTATGATATATTGAATGAGATCATGACGTTTTGGGAGAAAGAAGTAAATCATCTGAAAATAGGGAAGGTTCTAAACAACTACCTCATGCAATTATCAAACATCTGAATTGATATATATACATATATATATATATATATATATATATATATATCATAATGGCAATGGCAAATGATGTAAATAAAACCACAATTCTTGTTAAATACACCTACCCAGGGTTTTCCTGGCCGAAACCATAATTTATCTTTACTCTCTTAGCTGATAGAGTGCTGTTCTACGTAACACATTATATATATATATATATTAAGATCCAAAACAAGGAAAATAGGTTCCTCTTACAAGATGAAAACGTCCGAATTTTTTACTGGCTTGGCTGTTTACTACCCAGTTTAGTTGAGAAAAACTTAACAATTCACATGGGTATATATTGAATTTATAAAAATGAAAAGAGAATGGAGATATATAATTTGCAATTCAAAAATTAAAATTTATTAATATAATGTTACATTATATTCATATAATAATATAATATAGTATAATATAATGAATAATGATAATATTAAATGCAAATTACATATAATTGTTTCGATTCTTACTCATAATGTAATTATAAAAGTCCATGTTTATGGGTAAGAATCTCTTCAGTGTAATGTTCGATACATATAAATGCAATTGTATGTGGTTGTGTGTGTGTGTGTGTGTGTGTGTGTGTGTGTGCGTGTGCGCGTGCGTACGTATGTGTGTGTGCCTGTTTAACCCTAGAAGGCTCTGAAACGGTGCATCCTCGAGAAAACGGAATTTGATTTTCGAATTCAAAGTTCCACAGACAATATCGTCCGGAAATAATAATAGAAAGTATAATTTCTTGTAAGAGACAACTCAACTTTTCGTTCTACAAATCACTCACTCTCTATCTATCACCATCAAAATATCTCTCTGTATATATCTACTATACTCTTTGGCACTCACTCTCTTTGTGTATGTAGTAACTCTCACGTATTGTTTTCAACTTTTAGGAACAATTGTAGTTTATTGACGTAAGGTTGTAAATTTTACCCATATGGAAGTTCAATAAACTGAAAAAAGTTATTTTATAGTTTACGGTTAGCAACTGGGGTTGATATGTATGCAAATAAAAATACAGATTGTTAGAATGGATCAGGTAAAAATGAGGCTACATATGTTTCTTAGCTAGAAGAACCTCAGAATAATAATTACTCAACGAGGGGGTACACCATTAGCATCGGACCGAAGATATATTTAGTTAAATGAAGGTTACATTGTCGTCAAAGGATCTCCACTTTGGGATATATATATATATATACATATATATATATACATATTATCCAATTTGGATTTTATACATACATACTCACACACACAAACACACACACACATATATATATATATGTATGTATGTATGTATGTATGTATGTATGTATATATATGTATGTATGTATGTATAATATAAGAGGTGGGGTGCTTCCACGCAGGAAAAAATATAAGCAAATGGGTTGTTGAAAATGCACCTGAATTTGAAAAACTCGTAATTGTTTAGAATACATTTATATATA
The DNA here is from genome assembly GCF_046866305.1 of Octopus bimaculoides. NCBI lineage: Eukaryota > Metazoa > Mollusca > Cephalopoda > Octopoda > Octopodidae > Octopus > Octopus bimaculoides. The sequence continues at coordinate 63,674,615 of NC_142931.1, read as the reverse complement.
TATATATATATATACCAAACTAGTTTCAACAATAATTTTTGTTTGTCAATGGTAAAAGTTTAAAATTATGAATTACAAAAACATCTTCAAAAGTTTCAATGTTGACAAATTAAAATGCTCAAAACAGATAAATTTAGCATTATGAATTAGGAGGACAAGTGCAAGTTTAAATGTTCATAGCAGCCAATAATATTAAAACTGTATATCAATTTGTTTGAATGCACAAAGCTCATTAATGGTAGTGGTGATCGACAAGTAATACTGAATTAAGAGGGGAAAAAACAAAGGAGAAATGAAAATAGTTAAAAAAGGGAATTTGGTTTACGGTTTCTCTGATCCTCTTTCCGTAGACGCTTTCGCTTATAGTGGTATGCTTTGGGATCAAATGTATTTATAATTTTTTCCACGAGTGGATCTGAGTTTTGTTTCGTTAAAATATTGGTGACGTCTTGTTTCCCAGTGGTCAAGCTTGTCGTTCTGCCTCGTTGGCTTCCCCGTGAAGACGGTCATCAATCATTCGGTTCGTTGGTTCTCTTAAAGGGTCATTTCGTTTTATTTGCTGAAATTCGGTTTTCATTATTCAGGAGTTAGGTAACGTCAGCAACTGGTATTTGTAAAATTTTATTGGTTTAGATATCACCTATCTCCAGACCAAGCAAAACCGAATTTCAGCAAATACAACGAAATGACCCTTTAAGATAACCAATAAACCGGAACAACTGATGACCGTCTCCACGGGGAAGCCAACCAGGCAGAACGATAAGCTTCACCACCGGGAAGCAAGCCATCACCAATATTATAGTGAATCAAAAATCAAATCCGTTCGCGAAAGAAATTATAAATACATCTGGTCCCAAAACATACCACTACAAGCGAAAGCGTCTACGGAAACGGGATCAGAGAAACCGTAAGACAAATTCCGTTTTGTTTACTATTTTCATTTGTCCCTTGTTTTTTCCCTCTTAACTCAGTATGACTTGTCAATCGCCACTAACATTAACGAGCTTTGTGCGTTCAAACAAATTGATATACAGTTTTAATATTATTGGCTGCTATGAACATTTAAACTTGCACCCGTCCTTCTAATTCATAATGCTAAATTTATCTGTTTTGAGCATTTTAATTTGTGAACATTGAAACATTTGGATCTATTTTAAAACGGGGGCGCCAGTTTTCATTTATGTTTTATGTAGTGTTTTTGGTACGGAATGACTTTAAAACTTCGTATACTTATCTATTTTATGTTATAGAACAGAAAAATATTTTTGTATTCGAATTTATTTCATGTAAAAAATTGTCTTATTTCGATAATTTCTACTAATCACTGACGTCTATTCAGTTGAAAACAGTTAGCGCTGCAACGGTGTATATCGTATTAATCCTTAACCCTAACCCTAACCCTAACTAGACTGTTAACCGTTACCATAACCCTAACCCTAACCCTAAAAGTAACCCTAACTCTAGAATCCGAACTCTAAAATTGTTACACACATAGATACGCACAGCGTAATTTATTATATAAACAATATATGCGTATAAATTACGATTAAACCGGATGAAATATGTCACAGTGAATAACATTTTTATGACCGCCCAGCAGTCACTGTATTGAGCTGAATAGACGTCAGTGATTGGTTGAAATTACAGAAATACGACAACTTTAACATGGAATAACTTGCGAATTCCTTTTGTTTTTGTTAAGAAGACTAAGAGTAAAAGATGTTTTATATGACACATTCTACCAGTGTCCCAAGTTTCAAAGTGTTTCGTTAGTGTTTCGTTAAGAAAATACTGGCGCCCCCGTTTTAAAATAGATCCAAACATTTTAATTTGTCAACATTGAAACTTTTAAAGATGTTTTTCTAATTCATAATTTTAAACTTTTACCATTGATAAACAAAAATTATTGTTGAAACAAGTTTGGTATATATGGTATTTTAAACAATTACGAGTTTTTCAAATTTAGGTGCATTTTCACCAGCACATTTGCCTTTATATACATATATATATATATATATATATATATATACACACACACACACACACACACACACACACACACACACACACACACACACACACACACACACACACACACATATATATATATATATATATATATATATATATATATATATATATATATAGCAGGGTAACACTTACATTGCTAGTAACGAGAGTCAAAAATCCTTGAAGGAACAAAATGCACATTCTCTATGTACTGACAGGAGAGATAACTGCCCTGTTGCTGCTTTATGTGGTTATAAGGGTCTTTGACTTCTGTTTCTAGTAATGTAAGTTCTTCCCTGCCTCCTCAGTAACTATTAGTGATAATTGAATTTTTCCTTTTTGGTTTTATATTGTGTCTAACTATTTTAGTTGTGTGTGTGTGTGTGTGTAAATGCCTGTGTATTTGGTGGAAGACATAGAGTGCAGCAGAAAAACATCCTATATTTTACAGGCTCGTTGATATGGCGGTAATGAAATTAGACAAGTTGTAACGGTGTTTTAAGGCAGCTAATGTTTTATGGATTTCCCTGTTTCCCTGTTGGAGCCGGGCTATAGCATACATTTGCTGTAGAAACGTTTATCAAGAACAGTGAACCTATGATTATGATGCAGAGAACTTTTTGTATTAATTTTGTGTTACTTCGAAATTAAGCTGTTCCAGACAAAAAAATCCATTCTGCTGTATTTCAGTGCTGTAAAGAAAATCACCTAAAAATCGTCGGAGCGTTCTAATTCCAAGATAAATTTTCGAGTGTGAATCCCTCATTTTTTTTTGTTTATTTGAGGAGGGAAGCAAAACAGTTCTAGTAACACCCAGTCGATACACGGAGATGCTAAGGAACTTTCTCGAGCCAAAACTGACCGATTTTGAAAATTTAGACGTGATGTTTAGCAGGATGGAGCCATCGCTCATATATCCAAAAGGTCAAAGGAGATATCCTGCAAAATCGATTGAAAGATCTGAACTAAAATTTATATTGCTTCATGTTTGTACTACTGCCAGACTAAAATGCCTTTTCTCAGTATATACCTAGTTGATTACAAGCTCCACCGCTTCTTGTTGAAGTGACATGTTTGATGGTCAGTAGTGTTTGCCAATACCGACTCCAAAACGGGCTGAAGATGCAATGGTTGAGACACATGATGCATAGACACATCATATCGGCAGAGATTCATCGACGACGACGACGACCTTGGAAAATGTTGTTACTGTTCCTGCGGCACGCTTCCCGCAGCAGGTTTCTTTGGCGAAATACAGGGTTTGACGAAGTGAAGACAGAGATTGAGTGGTCAGCTCGACAATGCGGTCGTTGGAAAGCTTTATCTTCGCCTTCTATACTGGGTTAATGGATAATATGAACGATAGTGGCCTAGTCGTGAGTGAAACACCCTAACTTCTAAGCCACGCGCGTTCATATATTATTCAGTCACAGTATTAACCAGATTATCGGATGTTGTTATACACCGCTAATCACAATGTGATTCCTCACATTATTTTAGGTTTCGAATGATGGCACTCCACTGGTTAGGTAAGCAGGCAGGCAGACAAGCAAGTAGGCAGGCAAGCGGGTAGGCAGGCAAACAGGCAGGCAGGCAGGCAGGCCAACATTACCGCTGAATGGAACGTTGGTCCATCGCAGGTTTATCTACGTACAGTTGAATGAAGTATTTTGCTCAAGAGCCCCACGCATCCCCAATGTGGGAATCGAAACAACGATAACCAGATCTTGATTGTAGCAGCCTAACCACTGGCCTTGCAACTTCATATTTTATTTAGTAAATGGTAATAATTCCTAAAGCTACCATAATATTTTTTTTCTTCGTTTTTATGGAGAAACACTATTTTTTTCTCTTCACCACAGAACTGGGGCCTGATTTAAAGCCCATATACTCAACCCTATGACATCCTGTATTCATTTATTATGTTTTCACGGTGTTTTATATTTTTCTTTCTGCAATCCCTCTGATAAGCTGAAATATGGTCATTATTATCTTAACGGAATTGCAATAGGTACTACTCAAAAACATCTTAATGTTTCAAGTTAAAGAATTATTGCCGTTAATTCTGATAATCCTAGCTACGAATTCATAAATTAATTTCTTATCTAAAAGAGCAAAGTGACGTTAGGTTTCTGTGCAAAACTGTATATCAGTATTTTACTTGTACTATTTGCTTAGTCTTTGATAATCGGATATTTTTTGTTTTTCTTTTGATGTTCATGTTTAAGGTTTTATCCTCTCTGTACTGTCTCTCTTTGTTGCCTTAGGGGCAAATAAATAAAACACCATTATCATTATTATTATTGTTGTTGTTGTTGTTGTTATTATTATTATTATTATTATTATTATTATTATTATTATTATTATTATTATTATTATTATTTCATCATCATCATCATCATCATCATCATTATGTGTATGGTCGTCTTCGAGATTGCTTAGCGAACGTTGGATTGTTACCACGATTTGTTTGAAGAAAGTTTTGCTGTTTTATTATGTAAACAAGCGTCATTAGAAAGTGTAAAGTATGCGCCATTATCTAGGGATACAAAACAGCGTACTTTTTTGTATTTTAGTCATATAATTTTACATAAATAGAGTTTACTAGTAATTTAAAGTGGATTCTTCTGGAATGGAGTTGGAAAGGATGATAGCAACATACAATTGCGTTGAGCTTAAAAATAAATAAAACATGCAATATACATGATTTATACTTATGTAGAAGAAAAAAAAAAAATTCTAATCGCATTAATGGTTAAGAGCAATAGGACAGCTTTGCTAGTACAGGCATACCTCAACTTACGTCGGTAGTTGTTTCCAATCGTGCTATTTAACTAAAAAAACGATGTAACAAGAAAAAGTACTTAATAGAGATAATATTAGCTTATAAAATATAGGCGCAGGCGTGGCAAGATGGTTACTTCCCGACTACGTGTTTCAGGGTTCAGTCCCATTGCGTGGTACCTTGGGCATGTGTCTTCAACTATAGCCTCAGGCCAACCAAAGCCTTGTAAATAGACGGAAACTGAAAGAAGCCCGTCGTGTATAAATCTACATATATATATATATATATATATATATATATATATATATATATATATATATATATGTGTGTGTGTGTGTGTGTGTGTGTATGTGTGTGTGTGTGTGTGTGTGTGTGTGTGTATGTGTGTGTCTGTCTGTTTGTCCCCTGGCCACTGCTTGACAAGAGGTGTTGGCGTGTTTGCGTCCTCCTAACTTAGCGGTTCGGGAAAAGGCATCGATAGAGTAAGTAACAGGCTTAAAAAATAAACAAGTCCTGGGGGTCGATGCATTCGACTAAAATTTCAAAGCAGTACCCCAGCATGGCCGCAGTCAAATGACTAAAACAAGTAAAAGATGAGATAAAGGTTTGTTTTAATAAATGGTTTGTATATATTTTCACAAGTACTTTATTTGATTTTCCACTTCAGTATTGGTTTCTAAAGATTTTATTTTTTTAATTATCATGCTTTTAAATGTATTCCCTGAGACCGATGTAAGGCTGAACAAATCGATTGAAGCTGTGGTTTATTTATATTTCACCATTTATTTATTTTATAAGAACGACGTGACGTCGGAAAGTACATGACTTGAAACGACATAAATTGAGGTATACTTGTATTGCCTGTCAGAGAGACTCAATATAGGTCTCCTGGAAGAGTAAAGGACATGGGGAAATTATGCTAGAAATTTATTTAAAGAAGTTGACTAAAGAACACATACAGAGGCGAGTAACGTACATCTACTTTATTTGAAGAATAGAAGGGGGATTCCATATGCCCTCAAATGAACAGATGGAAGAAACTATGAAAAATAAGGTGTACAATGTGTGTTCTATAGACCAGAAAAGGCTTATAAAAGCGTGTGCCTTTTCTCTAATTTTGTGGGTGAGACAAGATGACAGGCAGATATTATGCGCTTCTCATTTGCCCATGAAAAGGTGCTGAATCCTTTCTTTTTCTATCCAATAGGAGCACGTGATGAACAGGGATGTAACATAAAGAATAGCATGCAGTTAGATGTAGTATGTACGATCATGAAGCAATTCTGGAGCAGTAGCTCTGTAAGGAAAAAAAAGGAAAGCAGTTAGACTGATAGTGGAGGGCAGAAGGTCCAGTTGATAAGCATGTAAACAAAAGCCAGTAAATGGCTTTCTGCTTAGAGGACCCAGAAAAGCAGAGGAAGAAAGTGTTGCACTGTAGCAGAAATAACAACATCAAGCACCAGAATCAGCTGTATGCTGCATGTGTAGCTCTAGGTGGTAAGTGATGAAATCCATGCTTCTTAGAAGAACAAAGTATATTTTGTTATACCTGATGAAACTTCTAAGCAGAACATGCAAAAAGCAGTAGGCTGACTGATGATCAAAAGATAGGACCACGCCAGGCTATTACTGAAAGCCACACTAATAGTTTATCATTACATATAACAAGCATTCTGACCAGATAACATAGAATGATTCTTGTGTCTAATGGGAATGACACTCACAGAAACCTCTGAAAGGATCAGTTTTCAGCACCAGGAATGAAATGTGGTGTGGATCATGGGTTCTTTGATTCATCTTCGGTAGCAACTTCTGACTATGTGTGATGGTTGGGTTAGCCTGATTTGTTTTTACTTATGTTTTATTTGTATTTATAACATGTACCAAAAGTTCCCAAAACTAGAAACCCTTAAGTATCATCCTATCATAATTAGACTACTAATGAAGGACAATACTGCAATATCAATATATGTTGTAAAAAGATTAACAAAACCATCACAAATCAAGAACATATTTGACCCTTTGAGAATGAAGGACAACTCAGAACAATGCCTTTTTTTGCTCTATAATATATAGAAATTCATATATTTGTTTTTAGATTGTATTGAGGACATTTTGAGTAAATCTTAGTGAATAGATGTTCTTTCTGCACTGCATTTATTCCTAGGCTACAGTCAAGGTTTTTATGGTTTGTTCTCAATCACTGACTATTTTCATATTTGATATTTTGTCATAATGTATAAATTTATTGAGCAATTGTAAGAGTTGCTTGCTTTGGTCATGGTTGTAAAAATGAGAACAGGAAAGATGAAAATCTTTAAGCCCAAAGATAGAAATGCAGTGCAGCTCATAAAAGTGAGCATAGTAAAATTCAACAAAAGTTATGTTACTATTAGAATCAATTTGCTGCACTTAAGCTACCTTCTTTAGACAAAAGAAAATTCTCAAATTAGAGAAATTCCTGGTAAAGTGCATGAAAGAAGTGTAGTGAAATAGACAGAGCTTCTTGACCTTAGGCATACATCAAGTAACAGGCAAACAGCAAAGTAGCATACATACACTGTCTTGCTAAAAATGCAGTGGGATTCCATATATTCACTAAAGAACAATTGAATGAAGCTGGTCGATATTTAGCTTAATGCCCTTTCAGTTGACAGCAGTCAGCCAAATGGAATATTGTGATTGGTGTTCAGAGCAGAGGAAATGCATTAATAGTGCTGAAATAGAAGAATTCATAACTCATACGGCTCCTAAAACCCACTATCTTTTGAAGCAAGGGAACAGAAATTCCTCATACCTCACATCAAGTCTTATGTCTGAAGGCTTGAAACAGGATGTGTATGTGTGTGTGTATGATATATATATATATATATAGAGAGAGAGAGAGAGAGAGAAAGAGAGAGAGAGAGAGAGAGAGAGAGAGAGAGAGAGAGAGAGGGAGAGAGAGAGATTGAGGAGGAGAGTTGATAAAAGCAGAGGAAATGAAATAGGAAGTAGGTGACATTAATATGTCAGTTGGCCTTCTTGATAAATGTTATTCATGTTGTAATCATTTTGTGTTTTGTGCATGCATGAGAAATTAGGTAACCTGATAAATTAAATATTTAAGGAGAGGTATAATTTCAGAGAGTATTGGTTGCTATTTCCAGCAGGTCAGCTGATAATGTTGAACACAAACATACATTGACAGTACTTTACACTTTTCATTACATCTGTCATTCTCTAATACTTTCAGTTTCATTCCTTCACTGAAATACTTGGTGTAAGTGGCTGTGTGAGGTATGGTTCACTTCTGTTTCATTACTTCAGATATAGGTTTTTCTTCAATTTTGTTACTTCAGAAAGGCTGTTGATTGAAGAGGTGGTGTTAGATATGATTAACTTAGCTCGGCTGTGATTGGTGGGGAAAGGAATTGATTGCACTATAATATTGGTCACATACATGCACTTTCACAAGCTCATTTTAGTAAGCAATCTGTCTGTAATTTTTTAGTATACCAGTGATAGTTTTGGGGGTTTTAATTCATAGATCTAAGGACAATGGGTGTGCTTGATATGCAAAGAGAGAGTAGGAGTAGGTAGGAATTCTAAACTGCTTATCCACTGCAGACATTTGGAAACAAGTGATGCAATGACATGTCAGGCAGACTAGGAGAGAAGAATTGCTTCATATTTAATAGCTGCACTGGAATAGTTAGTAGAAAGAATAAGCAACATATTAATTAAACTACAAAGAAAACTCACTAGATATACTCTGTAGTTTCTATTTCATTGGTCAACTAAAAATAAGTGAGTGTAGATGATGTAAAAATACAGTAATTCCACTATGGGTAAAGCTGAAAGAATTCAGTGAGATATCATTACCTTTGGTGTTAACAAAAGGCATATCTCTATGAATGAAGTGCTGACTCTGTGATCATTGAGTAAGAAGTTTTGTGAGTTAATAAGACATGAGCACTGAATGAGGAAGATACACAAAGGCTGGAAATAAATGAGGTGTACATGCTATAGTGGATGTATAATATTGATATTCATAAGAGAATGAAGGAAACTATACTGAAAGAGAAATATCAGCATTAAAGGTATTATCTGTTAAGTGCAGGAGAGAAAACTGCATTGGTATTGACAGGTAAAGCTTATGAAAAGTGTGAGGTGAAAGAATATTGTCAAACAGTGCAATGGATGAAGCCTGCAGAAGAATACCAAAGAAAATGTGAGAGGAAGTAATGAGAGCTTAATTCTGTGTACAGAATCCCTCAAGTGAGTCATTCTATACTCCATCCAAGTCATGTCACAATTCTTTTTAAATAGCTTAACTAGAAAATCAGGATTAGTAACTTGCAACAAATTCTAATTCACTGAAGGAAACCAAAAGCCAGTTCATGTATACTGACCAAAAAAGAGGAACAGTTACAGTGATGGGCTTCCGTCCAGTTTCTTTATTATAAATTTCACTCACAAGACTTTGGGATCTTATGAGTCTTGGGTTGCAATCCATTTCATATTTGATTCATTATACAAGGGGTGGGGGCTGAAAAGGTTCTCGCTTTGAATAAAAGAAAATACAGGAGGATCAGTTATGATCCCCTCTCAGATTCACAAACTTATTGCAGCAGTCCTTTAGTTTTACTAATCCCCATGAAAGAACTTGAACAGTTGGGCCCCCAACCAGGTCTTTCCCAATGCTCTTAAAGCCAGGAACCTTTCAGCAGCACCTCGTATATTGACACCGTTCCTGCTACAGTAATATATTCTTCCAGATATTTTGCTAATTGCTATTTTAACTTCTAACAGTTTATAACCAGTGAATTGTGGCCAAGTTTTGGCAAGCTCTGCTATGAAATTTCTGGTTGTTCTATTGCAACTGATATCTCATTTACTCATTTTTAAGTATATTTTAATGACAAATTATCTCCTGATAGAGGCCCTGATACTTCATAATGGCTGTTTATTGTTACTTTTTAAAATTATCTTTAGGTCTAATGCACTTTGATAATTCGTTGGGAGACTTTAGCAAAGTACACTGATGCAAGTTTCTTTGGACACAACCCCCAGCTCTTCTCACACAAATTTTCCTGCAGATTTTGAGGTTAACCCTTTGCTGTATCAGTCTCAAAAGTTTGGAAAGGCCCACAAAAGCCATATCCTTGCTCCACATCCTTCCCTGAACAAGATGAAGCATGAAGAATTGTTGTATAGCAATGTGTTTGAATATCAAGGATATTTGCATCATATTACATTCGTATTAATTGCATGCAACGGGGTGCCCCAAAGTAACTGGAAACGTTCTCTGTAGGACAAGCCCATTGTAGTTTGGGCTTCCTCACTAGAAGCCACTTTATGCAACCCTCAGGCATCAGTTTGCCAAATGTCATCATTGGGTGAAGTCATACTAGCACATATCCTGGAGCTCCCTCCAGCGAATTTTGAGTGAGGAATTGTGAATGAAAAGAGTTGCTGCAAATTTGTATCTTGCTTGCTCATGGAAGATCAAAAGCAGTCACAAGTGAGTGCATGACATGAACTTAGGGAATAGTTGGAAGTTGATCCCGACCCTTTTCTGAAGGTTATCACTTGTGATGAAATCTGGTGCCATGGGATTTGCAGATGTGGAAAAGGTGAAGAAAAAAAACGACAGAGTTGTTAAAGAGCCTCTCTTCGAAAGAGTTCTAGCACTGCTTCAAACAGTTGAAAATGCATCTTGACCCATAAATTGCTTCAAATGAAGAATAATCGGAAGGCAGTCAAAGCGTAAACATGTAAAACTAAGTGAATAAAATAACATTGCAAAATTTCGATCTCTTTTGGGTACCCCCTCTTATGTTCACTTACTATATGTCAATGATACACTCACTGAATGACAAATGTGCAAATATGTTTAGATTTTTTATCTTTGGTTCAACCCTAATTCTGCAGGCCTAAAATCAATGACATTCCATCTATAAGAATGCCATTTATTTTATTATTCAGATATTGTGTAAACTGAACCCTACTATCCAGCCTGTTCTTCTTTTTATTATTAGACTAATGGTGGCAAGCTGGTAGAATTGTTAACAGGCCAGGCAAAATGCTTAGCAGCATTTCTTCTGTCTTTATGTTCTCTGCTCAAATTGCACCAAGGTTGACTTTGCCTTTCATCCTTTCAGGGTCAAGAAAATAAATACCAGTTGAACACTGGTGTCAATGTAATTTACTACTTCCCCAATCTCCACAAAGATTTCAGGCCTTCTGCTTATAATATAAAAGATTATGAAGATGATAAAGAAAGATTTGAATTAAGATTTGGCTGTTATTTCTAGCACATCAAATCACCATGGAGACGTTATTCCATTCTATTCAGACTCTGCTATATAAACCTGCTCTCTTGTACAGGAGATTAGATTGTCATACCTTTAGCTTACCATCAAGTTTTCCCACATTTATATTCAATATTTAGAAATGTTCTTTGTGACAAGTTTGTTTCATTTTAAATATAACTATTTCATAATATTAAAGTGATAGCAAATAATATTACATATACTTCTAGATTAACTGGAAGCAATATACAGCATCTAGTGGGAAACAAAGATTTGCTTCATGCAGCTGCTCCAACTAAATCATTAATCCCTTTGAGGTTGAGATTATTCTATACCTTCAATTATTGGCTACAGAGAAAGTTCTACGATATTTTGCTATCTTTTAGAGCTTTACTAAACATCACGCTTCTGTCATTCAATGGTATGGTAACAGAAGATGTTTGTGGATCATGAAATATATTTAAATTTTATTATCATAATATAATATTATTGGCATATCCCATGTATTAGTGTGTGAGATGTTGGTGCATTACTTTACACACAGTTAGATCACACTCATCTTTTTGTATGTATGTATGTATGTATGTATGTATGTATATATATGTTTCTCTCTCTCCCAGTCAATCTACTTTCTGTCTATCTATCTGTCTGTCTATTGATTTATTATTTTCTTCTATCTATCTATTGTCATGTATATATATAGATAAGTATATCAGATAAAAGCATACGTTTCTCAAGACATTTCAGAAGAATATTCAAGTGCCATTAGTTTCATATCTGTATTTTTCTCTGCTGCATTTGTCACTTTACATATATCAATTTCTGAAAGAGTAGGAGAAAATAGCTCAATAAATTGATACATACCTCTCTACTCCTGTCACTACAAAAAAATTACAGTTTAAGAAAAATCTATTCATGTAACAAATAATATTGGGGATACTAAAAATACTACACAGAATTTTCTTAAAATACCAGAATGAATTCTAAAATATCTTTTCTTGTATTTAAGCAGATTTATGTAAATATATGTAAATGTATGCTGAACCAAAGAACATAAAATAATAATAAAATGAAAATGAAAAACTTCAACGACCAACTGCAGAGCATTAGCGCCAATTTGTTTTCTATGGAATTACAAATAGCATTAATTTTGGAATCTAGATTTAAGATTTATTTAGCTGTTCAATCAATTAATGGAATGAAGTACTAAAATAGTAAAATATACAATGAAAGTAATAAATTTAAAATAAAAAAGAAATATGATATAATTATTTATCCAATTTTCTAACAATACTTAATAAACTGAATTCAATATTTTAAAGAAATAGCCACTTCAGTAAATTAAATTGATTTATGCATAATCAGAAGTTTTTAGATTTGAAAATTTCTCTGTTTTTAAACAATATACATCATATTCAAATATCATAGGTCTATTGAAGAGAAAATTCAAAATTCAAAATTCTAATGCTACCTTTGACCATAAATTTCCTCTTAAATTCATATGCGGTAAGTATTTATATTATTTCATTTTGTAATGTAAATAACTCTTGATTAAAATGAAGTGAATATTACTTTAAATGAAAGATATGAAAGCAAAGAGAGTAAAGAACAAGCGTAAAGAAAGAAAATAACTGATGGAAAAAAAAAAGACAGAGAGATTGGAACATCTTGCTTAATTGCCTTACTAAAATTGTACAAAGAATGAAAGAATAATAAAAGAAAGAAATTAGAGTTAATTTAGTGCATATTAATTCTATTTCATACTGAATGTAATTTATTGTTAGAATCACAGTGAGGTGCTTATTTGTACAATGCTGCTGCTGCTGCTGATGATGATGATGATGACAATGATGACGACGGTGATGATGGTAATGATGGTGATGATGGTAATGACGGTGATGATGATGACAAAGAAGAGGAGGAGCATGAGAAGGATCGATAGATGATGATAATGATGATGATACAAGAATGATGATGATGATGATGAAAATGATGATGATGATGATGAGGCCGATGATGAAGATTGGGTTATGAGATAAGGTTGTTAGCATAAACTGTAGCAATGACAAATAGAGAGGATTCTATTTTGAGGCACAGCATAAATGTTTGACAGAATATTGTCAATCATATTCAACCTCAGTATTTGAGCAGAACTCTCAAATTTTATTGACTTAGGAAGCATGAAAGTACCAGTTGTTCTTGTTAAGATTGAACATCAGAAAAAAAAAGAGACATAATTAAATAGCCCGAGAAATTTTGCCTTGGAAGCTATCTAATCTTCTACTCAGTCTATTTCGAAATAATAACAATAGTTTATAAATATAGCTAATCTTTTAGGATACAACCCACAGGCTAGGTATTAAGTAAATACATACATACATAAATACATATATACATGCATACATGGCATGATCAATAAGTATCCGGACTGTTGCCATAATAAGGAAGCTGAAGCATGCAGGGTGAAATCACTTGGCACCGATTGACCTTGAAATCTGCTGTGCATGCGGAATAAGTTTTAATGTTCTAGCTCACTTCCGTTGTTTACAGCACTGCTTGGAAGAAAGATGTGTAGCGTGTGATTGTCGCATTGACCATGACAGACGAAATTGAGCAGAGAATCTACATCAAATTTTGCCAAAACCTGGGTGATACCCACTCGAAGAGGAGTGTATGAGCTGCACACAAGTATATGAGTATTTCAGACGTTTCCAAGATGGCCGAAGAATGTCGATAACGACGAACGTTCTGGGAGACCCGCAACCAGCAGATCTGAGAAAGACGTTGCAGATGTGCAGGTAGCTGTGAGGGGAAATCGTCGAATCACCATCCATTAGTTATCAGAGGACATACAGATTAGTTACGGTTCAGTTCAGTCTATTATCACTCAAGGTTTGGGTATGAGACGCGTGTCTGCAAAGTTTATGCCAAAACTGCTTTCGGCTGACCAAAACGACACTCGAATTTCAGTTGCCCAAGATCACCTTGATTGTGTCGAGAACAATGAAAACTTTTTGAAAACGGTCATAATAGGTGATGAATCGTGAGTCTCTGGCTGTGACCTCGAAACAAAGGCCTGTCCCACTATCTTAATTTTTGGGAAAATATCTTTTACTATTGACCTGGGCTGACCAAAACATTGAAAATGGATTTAGTAGATAAAAACTCAAAGATGCTCATGCTATGCACATTACGGTGACGCGAAAAAGGGACTTTTTACACGAAAGTTTTGAATATGTTTTTAAGTATATATTTTGTACTGCGAAATTGTTTAGAAGGGACTGTGTGGAACTCTGAAGTTATTAAAATTACGTCGTCAAGCTCTGCTGCCCGCTTAAAATTTTGAATAATGAGCGAAAAATCAATTTATAACACGTTTGCCATTCCTCATTTTATTTTTTAAATTCATTGTTACGAATCAGTTTCCTTTTTTGAAATCCTTTAAGATAACAGTTAAAATATCAAGCTCTAAAATTTATATCCTCAGGATCCGCAACGCACTTGAAGTTTCGAAATTATGTGAAATAAATAAACTTTTCGACATTGTTTTCTTTATTATTTTTCATACTAGGTCACCGAATATGTGTTACATGAGGTCTAGATTATATACACATTAAAATAAACTAAACAAATTGTCAAGATTGTAGCAGGAAAGATAATTCTTCTTTGGCAAAACGCATCCATTCCTTGTGTTACGATTGAGTCAGTTAAACGGTAAATCTTAAACTTGTTGACGTAGAAGGACGACTTTGATTTGACCGATTCTTTCCAATCAACCTCTGAACGTTGTGTTTAGATACTGTCCGATCTATTCTGCCAATGATCATTTTTCGATTTGTCCGTTGATCCTGTAAAAAATGTTGTTCTCTGTTATACATTTTTGTCTCTACTATAGCTATGGTTTTTAAAGGAGTTGCACTTACAACAAGAAATGTTAAATAAATCTTTCGTTGCATTATTTTTAAACACATTACACTTTCTTTGAAACAATGGCACATTTTCTCTATTTTTCACAGATTTTAGTACTTTGGATGAAAGTTTAAGATTTTCCGTTTAACTGACTCAATCGTAGCCCAAGGGATGGATGTCTTTTGTCAAAGAAGAGTTATCTTTTCAAATCACACTCTTTTCTTTTTCCCGTTCAAATAAAACATTTTAGTACGTCCTTCTAAGTTGGTAAAACTTGCTCGCTAAGATCACATGGAGTACCGAATATTGGACATTCAGTATCATGACGCATTATTGGCTTATGAGTCATCATGAAATGTAAGCAACACTAAAGTTAACACGGTCATTAATTTTAATACAACGGCCGAAAGTCAAGGTACAATCCAGAAAACTTCACACACGTACGAGGTACGTCCACACGCAACGACCATTGCAAAAGCGCTGAAGAGTTCAGACACACCTTTCTCTATAGTCAATGCAGAACTGCAAGATTTTCGTCAATTGTAGTGAAACTTGATATGCAACCTTCTAAAGATACTATATTTACTATGATACAATCTGGTATGTAGAAATATGTATTTCTTGCAACTTATAATCCATGAAATCTAAAATTCGACCAAAAATAGCGATTTGCAGAGCTTCAAAACAATATTTAACCGCAAAGTTCTTTATACACCTCTCTTTTAACTTTAATTTGCATCAAAATAACGATTCTTGGTTACCAATTTCGAAAGTTGCATTTTTCACTCCACCCTAATGTACATATACATATATGTGAGTGTGTGTGTGTGTGTGTGTGTGCGTGTGTGCGTGTGTGTATGTCCTTGTGTGTGTGTGTTTTACTGTTTCCTTTCTTTGACATAATCCAAGCAATGTCCTTCATTTCCAATCTTCTGAGACATGTGTGATGATAGGGAAATATACCTTACTTCAACACAGCTAATAGTTGGTGACTGGAAAGGCACCCAATTATAAAAAAAAATCTTTCTGACTCAAGCAAATATAGAAGAGAGGATGTTAAATCATTGGTGAAGTCATACCAGATTGTGCAGACTCTTAAAGAATGGCATTTTAACCAAAACCGTACTGTACCTTTGTATTCTTATTTCTTTATTGCTCACAAGGGACTAAACGCAGAGGAGACAAACAAGGACAGACAAGGGGATTAAGTCGATTACATTGACTCCAGTGAGTAAATGGTTCTTAATTTATCGACCCCGAAAGGATGACAGGCAAAGTCGACCTCAGCGGACTTTGAACTCAGAACATAATGGCAGACGAAATACCGCTAAGCATTTCGCCCGGCATGCTAACGTTTCTGCCAGCTCACAGCCTTTGTAGTCTATGAGGTGTAGTGTCTTGCACTATTTTATTTCTATATGATAGTGTATGGTATGAAGAAGATTTAGTTGCCCTTCTTTCTGTTGCTGATAATATATTATGGTACATGAAATAATAAAGAAAATATTCTTGAAATATTGAACTTACCTCTGATTCCACAGAGACTACTCCAATCAGTTGGTGGCAGTTGGTTCCAATTCCAAGTGAGAAAGGGAGGTAATCATAAGAATCAAAACTTTTTCAAAACTAACTTAACATTAAAGAAAAGGAGAAGATGATAGGTGCTGAGAAGTATTTAGCAATTGTCCTCCCTTCTTTTCAGCAGATCAGAAATATAGATACATGCAAAATAAATTTTAAAAAATGGGTGTTAGCTTATTTTTGCCTCACTTATGTAAATAATCTAGGCTACAGTTATGTTATATCATTTTTCTATATCTCTAATTATTTTGTCTTATGTAAAATAATTGCTGTACTAAGAATACATATTGAGACTATCATGTCTCAATAGTCACCTTCTTGTCTTCAGAAAATCATATTATTTTCCCTTAATGGAATGTCAATTTTGGAGAATACTTGATTTTTCAAATTGTCTTCCATCATATTTAGGAAAGGTATCCACTGATACTAATTGGGCTACTTTCTTATGGAAATAGAGAAAATTTCAATATGCCAAGAATTCATTTTGTATATATATATTTTACTCATTTATTTTAGTTGTCCAAATACATGCAACTAGCCACTCTGAGTTATTTTGTTTAAATATATTTTGTTTCAAATTCATCTATCTAGCCGTCTGTCTATCTCTCTATATAAGCACAGGTATAGCTGTAAGGCAAGAAGTTTGCTTCTTAAACACAGTCCCTTACTCAGTCCCACTGCAAAGCACTTTGGGCAAGTGTCTTCTACTATAGCCTCGAGTGGATAAGATGCATGGAAACTGAAAGATGTTTGTTGTATATATATGTATATGTGTGTGTATGTGTCTGCATGCATGTGCTCGTGTGCATGCTTATGTGTGCATAGATACATATCTATGTGTGTGTCTGTGCCTGTTTTTGTCACCCACTACTATATGATAACTGCTGTTGGTGCCTATACATTTTTGTAACTTAATGATTTGACAAAAGTGTCTGAGAGAATGATTACTAGGCTTCCAAAAATAAGTACTGGGGTTGATGTGTTCAACTAAAATTCCTCAAGGTAGAGCTCCAGTATGTCCACAGTCTAAATGAAACAAGTAAAAATAGAAGACAAAAAATAAAACATGTATGTATTTACGCATGTATATATAAGTCTTTAGACCTACTGTGAAGTTAATTCAAGGTATTAAAGCACAAATATTTTTATCTTCTTATCGACAGATTTTTGTCACTTTTAAAACTTATCAGGATTCTTTTGTCGTTCACTTCCAAGTTGCAAAAGCTATTTATTAACAGCTAAACAAAAATGTGAATAGCTCAACATATTCTCATGATGATACAAGATTAATTAGTCTCCAAGATAAATTGCAATAGTTTTGTGTATTGAGAAAAATGGAAATGTAGAAAGCTCCATATTTAATGCAATCATTCCTTTAGACGTTAAAACCACTGGCTTATTTCATTTAGGAGCTTGGATTAATAATCACATATATTAGTTTCACCCTTTTGATGATTGATCAGAACTTATTTTACTCCTACGTTCTTGATGACTGTTGACAATAGTGGAAGAGTTCTTATTAATGTGAGCAGAATGGGAAAAGTGGAGTCTTACTAAAAGCAATGCTAAGCAGACAGGAATAATAGATTTTAAAATCACTGCATTTTAAAAAAAATGTTTTACTACTTTTCGGTTTGGTATGATTGCAATACCATTAGAAAATGCTAGTAGAACAGTCAATACAAAGTGTGATATAAAGAGAATATTTATTTTCAGTCATTTAACCTGAGGTAAGTATCATTTAGCTACAAGGCACAAGCAAGGCTTTACAGAAATAAGTTTGCTTCTGAACGATGTGGTTTTGGTTTCAGTCCCAGTGCAAGACACCTTGGCCAAAAGTCATTTATGTTAGCTTTCAGTACAAACAAAAGCTTTATAACTGGATTTCATAGATGGAAACTGAAAGAAGCTAATTTTGTATGCATATGTATAAATATATGTATATACTTATGTGTGTGTGTGTGTGTGTGTGTGTGTGTGTGTGTGTGTGTGTGTGTGTGTGTGTGTGTGATGGTGATGATGATGATATACACATAAAACTTTAAATAAGATAAATCAAAGAAGAATTTAGTCATGAACATTTTGCTATAATTTATTTTGAAGGTTCATAAAACATTTATTGACACAGTTAATATTACTGAGAATATATAAAATGTGATTTTGTGGTTAAAGAGTTCTTTGGCTCTTATATACAGCTTCAATCATCCATGAAAACATTCACGGTCATGGAGAAATATTTATCCTACATGCAACCAGGTGAGGATTGGCAACAGGAAGAGAATCTGACTATAAAAAATCTGCACCAAATAAGCTCCATCAGACCCATGCAAGAATAGAAAATTGGATGTTAAGCCATTGATGAAGTCATCCCAGGTTGTGTTGACTCTTAAAGGAAAGTATTTTAACCAAAACGCAAAACCATACTGTATCTTTTTAATTTTATGAGCATAGTATCCTGCACTATGTTATTAAATGCTCCCTATTAATATTGTAGAGTGTGATATGAAGAAGGTTTAGTTGCTATTTTGTTTCTAGCAGATTAAATGACTACATATATAATCTATATTTAGCATTCTTACTGAAACTAAAACATTTGTGCTTTGCTCAGGGGCAAAAAACACTGGTTTCAATAAGTTTTTAATGAATGTAAACTAGTGAAACAGGAACTTGTTTCGTTGTTGTGCAACTAAAAAACTATTTAGCTTTCAAAAATAGATATATTTAAAGTCGGAAAGAATAAAGGTTTTAAGTTTGAGTTTGGCAAATAACTGCAAAATTCTTCATTGAGTGGTTAGATTTTATGATTTCAACAAATCTTATTCAGCAATATATTACTACAATATTTTTACATTTTATTTTTAGTGACTACAAATTTGCCAGAGCATTTAAGGATGTATAATTTTACGAGATTGCAAGACAGATTCTAATTTCTGGGTTCACTGATTTACAAGGCAGCATGGCAGCTAACAGAATCTGTTGAGAAAAGCTATGATTTGTTTATATCCCATGACATTTCAAATAAATTATTTTGGAACACATATTATATAACCTGTCGTCTCTCCTCAGAATGATTTCCCTTAAATTGCTTAGTATTTTCAGTTATATTAACTGTGTCAATAAATGTTTTATGAACCTTCAAAATAAATTATATCAAAATGTTCATGACTACACTCTTCCTTGATTTATCTTATTTATAGTTTTATTGTTAAAATAATATAAAATGAAATATGAAGAAAAAAAAAGTTCAGTTATTATATAGTGTCTAAAATAACTAACCTTAGAAAGAACAGCAAAAGTTCTTTACATATTTTTAGTTCAATTTCAATTTCAAATTTCCCACTAGTAATTGTAATTTCAAAACTTACTCTAATATTTAGTTATGAAACTTAAATCTAATACCTCTGCGATATAAATTTATATGTTCTCTTAAATAGTCATTCTTCCTAAATTAAATATATTTTTTCTATACTTAGATTAAATCAAATGCATTAATAAAAAGAAAATAATCTCCATAAGCAACATGTGGTAAGGATGCTTAGTTCAAGCAGAAGAAAGGTAATCTCACCGAGCAAATAGTAATAACATATGGATCATATGCTGCTGGTAGGTTAATAGCCTCCATTGTGAATAAAATTTGGCAGATGGAAACTCTATATAGAAACACATCGTGTATACACAACACATACACACAAATACACACACATGTATACATATGTTCATATATATCATTATTAGTTAATAAATCATATGATATAGACCTGATAGCTTATCGGTAAAGTATGTTCACTTTCTCAATATTTGTTGGCTATTTGCTTAATAAGAGAGATGAAAGATAGAAGATATGAGAATGTTTCTTGATCACTACAATTGTTTCAACCCTTCTAGCATCGATTCCTCATGGTGGGATACTGCACATACACATACACAAGTGTATAAGAAATTAAAATTATATAAGTTATATAAGAAAGGAATGAAATTATGTCAAGAACTTCATTATCTTACTGCAGTTTCTGCTATAACATTCAATGTACTCATAGTTGAATGCTTGTGTATCACATTCATCAAAAATGAAGTCTGCTACAAAGACATTGAGCATGCTTCAGCAAGTTTACAGCAATAAAGCAATGGATCATACACAATGTTTTGAGTGTTTCAAAAGTGGAAGAATGAAACTTTGGATATCCTTGTTGATTATTCTGATATATATATATATATATATATATATATATATATATATATGTGTATATATACATCTTTATATGTATATATGTGTGCATGTTTATGTGTGTGTGTTTGTGTGTGTGTGTTTGTGTGTGTGTGTGTGCGTTTGTGTGTGTGTGTGTGTGTGTGTGTGTGTGTGAGTGTGTGTATATATATATATATATATATATATATATATATCATTAAGTGTATGTATACATGTATCCATGTATATATGTATGTGCATATCTTTGAATGAGACTGTGACTTTGTGCTGACTAATGTAACAATGGTGTGTCACTAAGGCATCTCTTGAACTCAGTCAAGAGCTGAGGGTGGAGGCATGCACCCATGCATGCACATGCACACACACACATGCACGCACATACACACACACAAATCCACACACAGAAAGAAGCTCCGTTGACTGAACACTATTCAATTTTTTTTCTCCGTGTTTTTCTCCTTGTCTCCGTATTCTTTCTGTTGAAGAGCGTAGCTCGAAACGTCAAAGACTTTCCGTATTCCCGAGCGTCATACTAATATATACTTTTGTTATTTACACCACCTCTCCTCGTCTGTTGTTATTATTTGTATATTCTCCCATATATATACATATATATATATATACATGTGTATGCATATGTGTGTGTGTAAACACATATGTATGCTTATGCCTCTCTCCACCCTCTCCGGTCATCAGATTTACTAGCGATTCTCTGCATGGTTTCTCACTATGAAATTTTGGTCAGTTTGATTCTTCAGTAGAAGGATTGAACTCAGAACCACATGGCTGCAATACTTATATAGTATTTAGAAATAGAAAAACCTTACTTATTTTGCTATGTTTGCCAGTATGAAAATTTCATCACATATAAGAATGAATGAAATAAATATTAATTCAGTATAATGTCAATATGACTACTATATATAATTACCTTTTGACTCTTGATTGAAGTAAATCTTTATTTTTATACTTTTGAGTGTAGAACTGTTTTGATATAAAGACATAATAGCTTTGAAATTAAAAAAAAAATCAGCATTTATCAATCCTAGCAAGAATAACTGACATTGTAAAATGCAGTACAATGTTGCATTCATTGATTTTAGAGATTAAAACTGAAGTTCAAAATGTGCATTAACAACTTGTTGTAAACAAGTCAATTTATTTAGTTTGTGTTCCAGACTTAATTACCATTCATTCGAATAATTATGGTTCTCTAGAGGTTATATGTTCATTTTCTATAGATTTCTGAAAATAAATAAGAGAATTTCTCAATATTTTACTGTGTATAACACATGACGACTGGATGGTTCTTGAGTGCATCCTTGATTAAACTGTAGTAAGAAGAAGTTATATATAAATAAAATGGAGAAGTAAAATAAAAGTATTTTATCCAAAGTAGATTTAGAAGTGAATATTCAAAAGCAGAAATAAAGCAAATTGGTTGAATGTTTACATATTTCTATACTTAAAATAGGAGAAATATTGACTTTTACTTGCATTTCACTTCTGTTGTTTATAAATGGCAGTAAACTTAAATATAGATCAAATGGTACATTAGTGTGTTTTAATAAACAATCCAACAATGTTCTATATCTGCAAATAGATATAACATGATATTCAAATATATAGTTACTTATGTGAATGAAAGCTGCATACATCAAGAGCTAAGTGCACTCAAGTGATTCTCAAGGTATCATTCTTTCATAGACATTAGAAATAATAATACAGTTATGAAAGTTTGAAGCAACATGTCAATATTCTTTTAGATAAATATAGACATTTTAACATTTTTATATCATTGACTTTTGTTGTTATTTAAATGATGGAATTATAACGTTTTAAAAAAATATGCTTGCTATTTGTAGATAGTTGAGCTATCATAGAGACACCTTATTATTGCCACATCTGTATTGCTTATTTTACATATATTTTTAATGTCAGAGGTTACATTTTAAATGTATTATGATCCAAACCTTAACATAAACTATAACAAACTACTCACTGAAGGTAATTTCTAGGAGATGTCACTCTATTTTAATTACTTGCCTTGAAATATGCAGCAAACTATGTAATCAAATGGACTGGCTATTCCACTCGTAAAGATATGGATTTAATTCCTAGACCAAGTGACACATTATGCTCTCGAACACTATTTTATGTTGCACCAGTTTATTCAGCTGTAAATGAATGCTAGCCAGGTGCTTGGCAGATCTTTTCCTCAAGTTCTCATATCCTGGATGTGTGCACGGACTGACGGTGAGGTGGATGATAGAGGATCTATATCTGCTTGAAACTACACAGACACCTAAAACGATTAACGAAAGCATAGTACAAGTTAACTAGCCATACTTACTGCCAAAAATGCCGGGCCACAAAGGATGAATATATAAGCACATTGTCATTTCTTATTTCTTTATTGCCCACAAGGGGCTAGACATAGAGGGAAAAACAAGGACAGACAAAGGGGTTAAGTCTATTACATCGACCTCAGTATGTAACTGGTACTTAATTTATCGACCCCGAAAGGATGAAAGGCAAATTCGACCTCGGTGGAATTTGAACTCAGAATGTAACGGCAGACGAAATACCGCTAAGCATTTCTCCCCGTGTGCTAATGTTTCTGCCAGCTCACCGCCTTCACATCGTCATTTCTACCATCAAAATTAATAGTTGTTTTGCACTTAAAACATCTTTTATCAGTCCAGTGAATGTTTTAATGCTACTTTAAAATATTGATTAAAAATGATAATATATATAAAAAATCTTAGTTTGGGTCCAAAGACATCTTCTTCTGGTATACATCAACTGTCATGTTTCTGAGGTTTTATTGGAATTCATCAGATTCTCTCCTGCAATCAATCAAGTCAAAATTGACCAAGCAAACTATTGGTCTGCCCTTTTTATCCAAGGCCATCTAATAGATTTCTTTGAAGATTCTGTCGTAGCTCCTCCTCTTTGGTGCATCAGTAACTCCAAGCCTAGTGAGAGCATTAAAGAGAGAGAACTCCCCACCAGCATCCTACTTCAATTAACTTGTCAGTAACATTTGACAGGGTTTCTCTCATAAGCCCCCTCCATCTATGCATTCTTTGCAGGGCACATTTAGCTCCCACATGATTGTGCACACACACAGAGCCATACTCATAGCAGATAGACACACATACACGTGCATATATCCGCATACATGAAGTGGTGTGGTAACTCTTATCACTTCAATGAAGGAGATTTCAGTAAGACACAGCTGCACTGTTGTAGTTCAATGTTTGGCAATGTTATCGTGATGGTGTTTTGCTTTGCTGAACAAGCTGCACAATGAATATTACATAGTGGGCATAGTTTATAGATAGTCAGTCCGACTCTCTTTCTCTTCAGACATGTATTGGTCTGGTGCAACTATTACTATGAGCTCAGTAGTTATTAGGATTCAGGATTCGTATGGAGTTATCTTCTCTTAGATGATCAGCTACAGTGCTGAAGGGCCTCATCTACCCTGGGTCTTTTGGGGTGTCTTTGAGTTACCTTTTTCTGGAAGCAATTTCGTGACATGCTAGTTAATCCAAGCTGGGACACCTAAAGGTGCTACAGCTCCAATCAGAATAGATCTAGAAATATTTGTGGTTAAGAGATATTCCACACTCCTCAAAACCCACATACATACATACATACATACATACATACATACATATAGACAGACTGACAGATTTAGGTAATAGAGTAGATAAAATCCAGACTACATATGTTTCATAGCTAGCAGAACTTCAGAAGTAGTAATTATCCAAACGTGGGGTAATCTACTTGCTACATATCAGTCCGAAGATATTTTAATTAAATAGAGGTTACATTGTCGTCAAGGGATCCCATGTTAACTCGCAGGAGATTTGACTGAAAGTCCGTGTAAAGCACAGAATGAGGGAACAAAAGGGAAAACGCATTTGTGAAGTAATAATATATGGGAATGGATAAATGTCTAAATTTAAGGAAAAGAATAAGAATAAGAATTTTAAAAAAAAGAGAGAGGCAAGTGTAGGGGAAACATTTGGCATTATTGAAGCTCGCTAGGGGAATTTCCTTGTGAATTTAGGCTAGGGTCATTTACTGGGTTTGCTGTAGAATAAGTTAATATATTGTACTAACCTGTAAATACATTTAGACAGAGTAAAGAAAAAAACAAATAAAGAGGAAAATGTCAAAAGAAGAAGAGAAAGAGGTATAGGAGTGGTAGTAAGTTAGAATTTGTTTGGAGACAGGGAGAAAAGAAGAGGGAGGTGGAAGATAATGTTTTTGGTCAGCAATGAACATAGTAGTTCTAGGTAAGTTGGTAGTTTATCGCTTAACTCTAAAATTATACAAGTACACATTAGCACGCACGCATGTGTTTTTTCACATGTGGTATCTTTTAGGTGTACATGTGCGCGTGGGTTCTTGTATATTTTCAATGTACAGAAGGAAGGTATAGGGAAAACTATAAATTATAAAATACAAAATATGAAAAAACAAAAGATATAAAGCTTGTTTAAAGGTTGTTATAAATACATGGAACAGCTGCAAGTGGAGGCAGAGGAATAGTGATGGAATGACAGGAAAGAGGACGCTGTTATTTGTATTTTGAGAATGTGTTGCATAATCTATGTCTGCAATTAGAAATTAGGTGATTTCGTTCGTTCAAACAATTCGTGGATTGCATTATAGAAAAGACTTCGGCGATGCATAAATCGCATTCGCTGATATAGCCATTATATGGTTTAACATGAGTAACTATGGACTGGTTCAAATTATATGGGGCCAAGTCTTGTTTCAGGTTAAGAATTAGCTGAGATAAAGTGCTATTAGTTATTCCTTGGGATTTGATACTAGAATAGTGGATACCCACTCTGGCTTTGAAGGTGGGGCTGCACGAACTGATGTATACATAAATGGAATTCTCACCTGATAGCGTGAACATTTGTATATGATAATTTTTGTGAGGCATCGATTATCTAAGGGACAGGAGGTGGGGTGTCTACAGCTGCATAGGAGTCTAGAAAGTGCTAAAAATAAATTTATTTGGTTTTAGTTATCTAGTGTTGGCTTGGTATTAAATTCATTATATGTTGTGGATTTACAGATGAAATTTTTTAGGGTGCTGATGAAGTCATCAGGGGATGTAGTTTATAATAGTTCTCGTGTTTAATGATATTATTTCCATCATTCCTTATTTCGCTAGCGGATTACCTCTCATTTGGATAATTACTACTTCCGAAGTTCTGTTAGCTATGAAACATATGCAGCTTGGATTTTATCGACTCCATTCCATAAATTTGGAATTTTATTCGCATACACGGCAACCCCAGTTGCTAACCGTGAACTATAAAATAACGGTTTTCACCTTTTGGGAAAATTTACAACCTTTTACGTCAATAAACCATTATTGCTCCTGGAAGTTGATTCTTATACCTTCTACGGACTACCCGAAGCTTACCTACTTCCTACTCCTTGATCCTTGCATCTTACCTTTACACATAGGCACACACACAAACAATTGTAGCAATAACAGATAACCCATTCGTGTGTTGTTATATATAATAACGACAGCAACAGAGGAACAGATTATCTGGTTTTGCTACAATTGCTTCCTTAGGAATCTTTAGTGTGAGATAATCATAATGCAATTCGTAAGATTGCATAAAATATTCCACAACTCCTACCTCATCAAGTAATTAAATAAAGAAGTGAACAGTGGCTTGTTGATTAATCAACACGTTATCAGCAAGTGAAATTTCATGTGAAAAATCCAAAACATTAAAAAAACTTTTAGCTGGGTTTGTCCTCAATCTGTTAATCTAAAGGGGTGGATAGTGGAATAAGTTCGTAAATATTACAGCATTTAAAGGCATTAATATCATAAAGAAGTCGTTAATCCTAGCAACCTCATTAGTAAAAGCCTGTAGTGGCAAAATTTACACAAATGCAGCAGATAGTTGGCGCCAAGCATGCCATTCGACCCTATCAAAAATGTTCAAAGTTATTCACCAGTCCTTTATTGTATTGTATAACTTTAGATTTAGCGTCAGTTGTTCATTCACTTAATCACGTTAAATGGGTTCCAAAAGGTCATTCCTGGATCAATAGAAAACTTGCATCATTTAAATGGAAGTTCCTCTCATTATAATACAGGGAGAATAATTTAGTGCAAAACTACCAACTAATCAAGTTCAGGGCAAAAATACTTGAGGAGAGGAATGAAAGAGAAAGATGGGAGGGAAGGAAAAGACGTAATAGAAATACAATAGGATGAAACAAGTAGAGAGAAAGAAAATTTAGAGCGAAAGTGGTACATGCACCGAAAAAAATATAATATTGATATGAATAATTAAAGAAATATGCACTCTAGAGTAATGAAATTTGTGTGGGTAATAAACCATGTTATTTGTATATATTCTGTCACTACTGCCTTTTGCTGAGGTCGCTAGGATTAGTCTTCTTTAGAGAATTAATGCCTTTAGCTATCGTTATATTTGCGACCTTATCGCATTATCCATCCCTCTCCATTGACGGTTTGGGGACACACCCACTTTAAATTTCTTAAATGATGGTACTTATAACATAATTGCACTTGTTAATGACGCGTTAATTACTCAACAAGTCACTGTTTAATTGTTTATCTTGTGAGCTGAAAAGTTAAGGGTTATTGGACATTTTACAAAATCTGATTAATTGTATTATGCTTTAGTCAGAATAAAGACCTTTTATGAAACAATGGTAGCCATACCAGATAATCCATTCGTTGGTTTTATCTTTTTGCCTTTCCACTCACCGTTGCATAATTTTGAATTCTTTTGGATACAACTGAAAATCTGAATTACCCATCAACCGTGAGCCTCCTCCTTCATTGATCCATTCCGTACTAAGATTTGGTTATTTCAATGATTATTTTATGGTTATTCTGTCTAGCGAATTAGTGGCGTGCTTCATTTTGATCCTT
The DNA here is from genome assembly GCF_046866305.1 of Octopus bimaculoides. Lineage (NCBI taxonomy): Eukaryota > Metazoa > Mollusca > Cephalopoda > Octopoda > Octopodidae > Octopus > Octopus bimaculoides. The sequence goes on along the minus strand of NC_142931.1, from coordinate 63,646,866 downwards.
TATCCTATCATAAACAATACTATATATATATATATATATATATATATATATATATATATAGTATATTTGTCACTTAAATGTTATATATATATATATATATATATATATATATGTGTGTGTGTGTGTGTGTGTGTGTGTGTGTGTGTGTGTGTGTGTGTAGTAATTTAATCTTTAATCGTTAATCCGACAAAATATATTTTGTGTCGTCAGTGGCTCTTTCTGCCTCGCTGTCTGTCTCCCACCTTCTAAGTATGTATATCTATATATATGGGAGAATGTACGAAAAAACAACAACAGACGAGGACTGGTGGTGTAAATAACAAAAGGATGTATTAGTATGACGCTCGGGAATACGGAAAGTCTTTGACGTTTCGAGCTACGCTCTTCAACATAAAGAATACGGAGACAAAGAGAAAAACACGGAGCTGTGTGTTTGTGTGTGTGTGTGTGCGTGTGTGTGTGTGTGTACACTTAAACACACAAACAAAGAATGTAGTTCACATTTATTTCAATTATTTTTTATGTCAAACTGATATTATTTTATGAATATATTTATTGATGGTGTCATAAAATATCTACTAGATTCATTGGGTTTAATGCAATTATTATTATTATTATTATTAATAATGATACTACAACTACTACTACTACTACTACTACTACTACTACTACTGCTACTACTACTACTACTACTAATAATAATAATAATAATAATAATAATAGTAATAAAAATAATAATAAACAAAGGAGATGGTATACAACATGCTACTACGAAGGAAAAAATACGAAAGGACGATTCACAGAAGAGTAAGACTCATACTAAAAACTGAACTCAACTCTAAATATAGAATTGAAGCCTTTAACACCCTGGCACTTCTAATAGTCCAATAGTTTTAACATCATTAACTGGAATCTTACAGAGCTTTACTTTGATATGCTTTGGACAGGAAGACAAGAAAACTACTAGCATTTAAGAACATTCACCACCCAAAAGCAGACGTTGATAGTCTGTACCTATCTAGAAGTAATGGGAGATGAGGAATGATGCAGGTAGAACTGTGCTACAAGACCTCCACAATAGCAATGAACAAGTATTTATTTAGTACAGAGGACTGGATGCTGCGGCTTGTGTGTAAACACGAAAGCAGCAAAAAATCACGTTCTATTGTCAAGGAAGTTTACAAATTCGCAAAGGAACTCGGCATTAGTCTTGAATTAGATGAAGAACCTGAAGTCAAAGCGAATTAAACAGACTGCAAAAATGAACGGGCAGAAACAAATTTAGGAGTGGTGGAGCCAGAAGCCTCTACATGGACAATATATTCGTCGAAGCCGAAATACTGATGTAGACCAAGCAACAACCCTTCAGTGGCTGAGAAGCTCAGGACCGAAAGCAAAGACTGAAGGTTTCATATTAGCGTCACAAGATCAAAACTTGCTTACTAAAAACTATCAAGGCTAACGTTCTTCAAAAAGTTTCTGACCCTAAATGCAGATTCTACAATAAATTTGATGAAACAATAGACCATCTTGTCTCGGGAAATATATTTTCAGAAAGCCAATTTGTTTATTAGATTTCACTTCATGTTTGCAACTATCTCCTATAACACCATTCAATGAATCGTTAGAAGCGGATAACATTGAATGTTTGCAGTTAAAAATGTGCAGATATTCAAGCTGGGTAAACAAAAACATAGGATCCCCAACAGTCTAGTCGTCTTGAAGATTTCACGGACACTGCTCCAATTACATATTGACTAACGTATCTTTTATCTTTCACTTCTTTCATGGATCGATTGTAACCATGCTAGGGGGGGGGGCGCCTTGAAGGATTTAGGCGACGAAACCACCCACATTACTTATTCTGTTCTTCTCTTTTTCTCGAACTGCTAAGTTACGTAGTTAAACCAACGTCAGTTGTGAAGCTGTGTGGTGGTGAAACACATAGGCAAACACACACACAAGCACATACACACACACACACACACACACACACACACACACCGATGCATGTGCACACACATACGGCAGGCTTGCATACAGTTTTCGTCTTCCAGATTCATTCAGAAAGCATTGGTTGACCCGAGCTTGTAGTGCGAGGAGACACTTGCTCAAAGTGCCACGCACTGAAACTGAATCTGAAGCCACGAGTTTGTAAAGCAAATTTCTCAACCATACACCCATGTTTGCGCCTCAAATGTGGATGTTCTTTGTCGTAAAGTCCGCGATATTTGTAGATGATCTAGTAGATTGAGTTGTAACTTACAACTTCTACAGTACCTGGTGCTTAAGTTTACTTTTGCACCAAAGTTTAAATCTTGCCCCGACCGTTTTTCAGTCACATAATTCACTGAAGAGTTTAATTCTATACGACTTTTTATCAAAATCGGGTAACCTTATATCTCTGTTGGGTATCGATAATGTTTTTCTGGTAAACTATAAAATATAAGTCACCCCTACTCTCTTTTCAAAATCTCACGTTACATGTAAAATACTATATTTACAGCGTCAAAATTAGATTACCTGTGTTTTCTTTAATTGTCATTATTTTGTGGAGGAAGTAAGTCTAAGACACATAAAGAAGTAAAAAGACAAAATTATGTCAAACTTAGATAATAAAATATTAAGCTGATTTTCCACTGAATCAATTTCAAGACGTACAGATATGGAACTGCTCAACGATGAATCTCCAAATTCCAATCCTATTGAGTGAAACATATGCAGTTTACTTATGTGTACAAATTGATAGTTGATTCATGAGTTCAAAGTTTGTCCTTGACGTAAAAATACATTCGTACTGGTTAATGGGAATCTTAAACTAGACATAAAGATAGAATAACTTTAACATTAACTTGTACGAGACAGTAGTTATAATAGACAAGAATTGTAACAATGACAAAGTACCTTACTACAATGCACATTATTGCTTTTGTTTAGTTCAAGCGCATCTCTCAAAGATATACATTCCGTAAGATATACCTTTGTTGCAATTCTAACAATTATATTGACATCTTTCTTTTCTCACGGCGAGTAGTTTCGAGTTAATACAACCACTATTGATATTTTCCAATGTTCAGACATTTAAAATCAATTTCAAAGAAAAAGAAATGGAGATTCTATCTTTGAATTTGGAAGTATGCGCTGCTATGCTAAAAGTATGATGGAAGAAATTGTTACAATTAAAGAAATAAATCAATTTGTTTGTCTTCTGCTTTTCAGTCTATTACTGAAAAATATTTGTTGAATTTTCTTTTAATTTCTTAATGCAGAAAGTATTTTAGCTCTACAGAAAGAAACCATAATACAACACACACACACACACACACACACACACACACACACACACACACATACATCTTTTGTCTACTTTCTTAGTTCTCTGAATACTTGTCACATAAAGAATAATTTGGAATTAAAAAAAAAAAAACTTTAAAATTTACTTGCCTTTTGTTTTATATAAAATATATTTATACATTACCTTTCATTATTCGTTTTCATTTCTTTTCTTTTTAATATGAAGATTAGCAAAGAAAGAGGAAAACATGGAAAAAAAATTCTAATCTCTGTAGAAATAAACAACAAAAAAAAAAGAAAGAAGAATGGTGGAAAATGTTGAAACAAAACCTTGACAAAGCAAATTTGTTTGTATCACAAGTGAAACACCTACAGAAGAAGCACGGACAGCTATTCAAATAGAGGAATATGAAAATGTATACAGACTGCACATATAAAAACACACATGATTGCATTTAGCTAGTATATATATATATATATATATATATATATATATATATATATATATATATATATATATATATATATATATATATATAAATACGCATTTGCATGTATGTATGAACACTTGTGCATATTCACATTTATACATACGCATACACGTACATTCATATATATATATATATATATATATATATATGCATTTTTGTATCTATTCTACATTTTATGTGCATATACACAATTAAATACACACAGACGCACAAACATACATTGTTGTATGTAATATTTTTGATAAATAGAGTAAAAAAAGAAATGGAATAGATTAATCGATGAAACCAACAGGAAAACAAAGCAGATAGGATGATGTAGAAACATACATTACATTTCTCACGTCAATAATATTAGCATGATCAATAAAAAAATTATGTACACACACACACACACACACACACACACACACACACACACACACACACACACACACACATACACACACAACACTCATATATATTTATACACATATATATTTGCAAACAAGTATATAAATGTATGTATGTATATATATATATATATATATATATATATATATATATATATATATATACACACAGACATATATATATATATATGTATATATATGTGTGTGTATGTGTGTGTGAGTGGGTGTGCGTGTGTGTATGTTTATGTGTATATCTATATGTGATTGTACATATCTATATATGTAGGCTATCTGTGCTTACATGAATATATACAAATGCGTGAATACAAATACACACGCGCATACATGCACGCACCGATGCATACATATATACATACATAGACACATAATACATATGTGTGTGTGTATGTGCATGTGTGTGTCAGTATGTTTGTGTATATATGTACGTGTCTATATACATATTAGAGAGGGAAGAAATTACTAACAGATCCAATAAAGCTATTGAATTTTGTGTGTTTATATCTCCATGCATGCACATACATCCATACATATACAAAGAGTGTCATACATAAAATGAGTAAGGATTATATACACGGACATGAATGACTGCATTTATACATACATAAACATGCACCATTATGCTTTTAACGCGCGTGTGCGTATACGTATAAATTGAGCCTTATACAGCTGTATATGTGTTATTCAATTTACACGAGGAACTATGCACTTGCATACAGAGCCACACACACACATTTACAATACTGTGTTCTTCTATTCCCTTTTTTTTTTAAATGTAAATATCAGTGAAAAATCACTGATGCAAATGAAGGAAACTTCAACGTAGATGAATACATTTCTAACGTGTATTTCCTCACAATGTACATAGTGAGCAACGAGCTGCATTACTTTACTACTTTCTGTAACGACGAAAAAAAAAAGGCTGTTTTCTTGTTTGGTCAATACTTTTGTTTCTAATATTTTATGTTTTTATCATTTCAATTCGTTTTGTTTCGAGCGTCAGTGATGAGATATCTACCCAGAAGAAAGAGGGGAAAAAATGTTTGTAAAACAAAAGGAAAAACAAAGAAGTCAAGTTGAATAAAAGGAAAACAAAGGAACACAACAACAAACAGTAGCATGTAGTTAAAGATGGCTGCACATTCCAAGCTCTATTCTGTTTATTCTAGGGTTTATGGCATCATCGCTACTGAAATGGAATGCTGTTGCCATACCTTTAAGAAAGGAAAGAATTTTCATGTTTAGTTTGAAATTTCAGAGAGAACAACACACATATTCACCTATCCACATATTCAGCAGGTACATACCTGCACCACTTACTCAAGCAGACTCTCTGTAGTCTTAAGTGAAACAAAATAGGAAACTGGTACCGATATAATCTATGTTATATATATATATATATATATATATATATATATATATATATATATATATATATATATATATATATATATATGTGTGTGTGTGTGTGTGTGTGTGTGTGTGTGTGTGTGTGTGTGTGTGTGTGTGTATATATATATATATATATGTACATATATGCATATATTGCAAGTTAACTAGTAGCGGATTGAGATCTTTAAGATCCCTCTATACACTGTTTTGATTGTAGTCGTATTTACTTTCGTTATATTAGTTGCTTCTAGAACTTGAATTTCTAGACTTGAATTTCAGGACAGAATGACATTTGCAGAATCTGTGTATTACATCTTAAAATATGTGCTTCTATATTCTCTGTCAGATGTTCCCGCTATATTAATTCAGTAAGGTGATACCTTTATATTTTGTTAAATAATTAGTTCATATTCTGGAGTATTTACTCAATGCATTAATTGTAAAATCACATCTTACTGGATCTTAATATTTAGTTGCAAATTGATTCGTTATGAAGCCGAAATATTGAAAATTATTTGATAAAGTTGTTCCATGAAAGTAGCTTTTGAGGGATTGGACAGTTCCAAGTTGATTGTTATTCTTTTTCCTTTTGTAACATTTAAAGAGTCAAGCAAGAATGTCACTCATATCTTTGTAGACGCCTCTCAGACAGGTTAATGTGACGTGGTTGATGTTCAGCTTAAACGCCTGTGGGTACCTATAAGAAACCTGTAGGCAATGAAAGGTTCTCTATATAGACATTCAACCTGCAATAAACTGCCGCAAAATATTTTGCATATACCTACCATCTTTGAAAAACAAAAATTATTTCATAATATAATCGTGGGTGCGCTGTATTCAGAAAAAAATGGGGATGGTCTTGGTTCTAACTCCATCTATCATATATTTTATAGATAACAAAAATGTAACATCCTGTGTTATAAGTCAATAAAAATGGTTACGCTTCTGTATCGGGGGATGGAGTAAAATATTTACATTAAGATATAGTAGGTGATACACACTGGGAATGATGACGAGCGTAGATGTTAGCATATTCATTAACTTTAGACTGAAGTGATACACGAGGTGGCATCAAAAGGTCCACGGAGTAGTTATGTTTAATAAAAAAACCTTTTTTTAACCCTCAGAATAGTCACATTGCGAAGCAATACACCTGTTTAAGCGTTCCTGCCAGTTTTGGTATCCGGCTTGGAAGTTGTTTTCCGTAAGCGAACCGAGCACCATCTGCGATTCATTCTGGATCTCGACAACGGTGTTAAAATGGTGACCTTTGAGCTGCATTTTCATCTTGAGGAAGAGATGGAAGTCTTCAGATGCTAAATCTGGTTAATAGGGCGACTCCGGAAGCGATACCATGTTGTTTTTGGCAAGAAACTCATGAGTGAGGAGAATTCGGTGACAGGGTGCATTGTCATCTTGAAGGATTCAATTCTCCACGCTTCACAGATCCAGTCACGTCCTCCTCACAAAGAAATTTATTGTTTACAACTACGACCATCATTTATGCGTACTTAGAAATGGAAGAAATAATAGATTTGTCGGCAGTAGATTTGGGTATGTCACCATACAGAGAAAGAGTTGTATAAATTTGAGTGAATAATTATTTGCTCTGGATCACTGCTTAATGGTAACAGAAGGGATAGTTGATTGGAGTGACGAGATTAGGTTTTAAAATTGCTGGTTATATACGTGCTGTATTAAGGTTGGTGATGTTAAGAAGGCCAGAGCCTCTGCGGCTTATATTTTTGCGCGCTTACGTATGTGTGTGTGTGTACACGTTTGTGAGTGTACTTCTGCGTGTGTGTCTGCCTCTGTGTATTATGTATATCTGCTTTTGTGTTGTGTTGTGTGTATGTGTGCGTTTGTACGCGGGTGAGGTATAGAGTTGGAGGCAAAAGAGGCAGTAACTTCAATAGTTGTATATTTATTAGTTAAGCTATTTAGCTGTGAATATTGCAATGAACTTTGCAATGATTAAATTAGTTACGGGGCATAGAACACCAGCATCTTTTATTTAACAGTATTTTGCTATCTTTAATTGGATGTTTCTTAATACTTTTGAGTCACTTCTCTCACTTTCAAATCTACATATTTAAGAATTTATTGGTTTGCCAAATGTCAGGACAGCAAATAACATGGAAGATACATGTCTATTTAAAACTAAAACAACTGATGATATCCAAATATTGCTATCATATATTCAAATACTGTATAGTTACTGCAGTAATACAGATACATATAATTAACATGAA
>NC_142931.1:63631530-63634030 GCF_046866305.1 Octopus bimaculoides | reverse complement strand
GGTGGTTGAGGAATTTTTTCCCAACCAAGCTCTTCGATCTTCTGTGATGTGATCTTTGCAGTGTGTGGTCACACATTGTTCTGATGAAACATCAAACGCTCTAATTGCGGACAGTAGACTTGAACATTGATTGTTGCATTCGGTGGTAACAATTCAAAGTGAATTACTCCTTTGAAATCCCACCAGATAGAGAGAAGAACCTTATTTCGATGAAGTTCCCTTTTCGGTTGTGGTTGAGCTTTTTCCCTTATACCAAGTCACTGTTTACGACGTTTAACACTTCGATAGAAGATCCATTTTTCGTCACCAGTCACAAGTCTGTACATAAAGGGTGAAATGAGTTCGCGAGAATGGAGAGAGGAGCTGATGTCAACTCGGGTTTTGCGGTTGCTTTCGGACAATTCATGAGGCACCCATTTTCCAAGTTTAGGAACCTTTCCAAGTTTTTGGAGATGATGATGAACAGTTGTATGGTTTGAACTAAGCTTTATTGCCAAGTCTTCTGATAATGCAAGATTTTCTTCAAGTAATGCCTCAAGGAGCTTATCAAACTCAACTGGACATCCTGTTCGATCTTCACCTTCAAGGCTGAAACTCCCACTTCTGAATTTTGCAAACCATCTTCTGAAAGTTCTTTCATTCAAGCATTCTTTCTCATAAACTGGGAGTATGTTTCGAGTCGCTTCAGCTGCAGAGTTTCCCTTTTTTGTACTCCTAAAGCATTATGTGTCTTAAATGGTCTTTGGATACTTCGATGTAAGAAAGGGTTTTAATCAAATAAATTTTAATTCCAATATTCTGTAAAATGATATTTAATTAGTGTAAATGTACACAAATGCATAAAAATAATCTTAAATTCCATTAGACATTCTAAAATACTATTAAAATTTATTCAATTTTAAAAAGGTAAAAGTCGGACAGATCTTATGGGATGACTGGTGCGCTACGGTGGATTATTTAAGACTTGGCTCTTATTTCTAGAAGGTAGATGCTCATTAAGCATCATTACGATATTTCATAGCTCCTTAAAGCTATCATAACTGCGTTCCACCAATGCTACTACTGGTGATATCATCAAATTTTGAATTTATCCACAGATGATATGAACAGTAGTGACATCTAACTTCAAATCTCAGTGTTTGAATATTTCATTTAAATATATATATATATATATATATATATATATATATATATATATATATATATATATATATATATATATATATATATATATATGCATATACATATACATATATATATATATATATATATATATATATATATATATATATATATATATATGTTTATATACATATATACTTATGCACACATGCATACATATGTATGTACGTATGTATCTTTAATTTATATATATATATATATATGTGTGTGTGTGTGTGTGTGTGTGTGTGTGTGTGTGTGTGTGTGTATAAACAGTTAGACAGAGAGAGAGAGAGAGAGAGAGAGAGAGAGAGAGAGAGAGAGATTGAGAGAACGTGAAACAGAGGCATAGTAGTTCGCTTGAAGTGTTATGTTATATGAAAATCAATAAAGTAAGGCTTAGAATGCGAAGCGGAAATAGATAATTTATTTAAGCCTTATATTTCTGGTGACTCACCAATCTACAAAGGAAAATTTTCAAAGAAATATTGAAGGTCAGAAACGGACTATGTGTAATATTTGGCAGCATTTGAAATAAGCTGCCATGTTTATTTGAACTTACGCAGCAATACATTTAAATAAATAATAAGGCCTGCTTATGAGATTCAGATTGTTATACCAACTGGTTATTCATTACAATGACCAGTTGGAGCACATGGCACTCAATATCTGCCAGACATGAACTTTCTCCAAATAAACACATTCCTGTGAAGAGCCCAGGTAATTTAGACATTCAAGAACATGGACAAACACAAGAACTTTACGAGTGAATATTCCAACGACACTGCATCATTTCGTTTATTAGACTTTCAATTGAGCAGCACGAATGGAGATGTAGCCATCCCGGATATCTATGGAGAAGCAGCTTGGCGAGATCTCTCCCTTCCAGCCAAGTTGGCTTCCCATATTAGCATCTCAACGAGACAATATGCAATGAATTCACTCGAGTCCAAGACAAGTGTAGTAATACTCGAAAGCAAATACAGGCACACCTCACCCTACGTCGTTAATTGGTTCCAGGAAACACGATTTAAGTCGAAAAATGGCACTAGTCGAATTACCTTGTCTCTAGGCTAGGCTGAATTTACTTGTCTCTAGGCTGAACCGATAATAAACATTCCCAGTTTATTTATGAATGCACTTTCAATAATACGTGGTTTATAAAAAACTCATTTTAAACTTACAAACAAATAAGTTTTATTTTTTAATACAGGAAAAAGAAAAGTAATAAAAATTTACGATTACAATTTGGCGATGTTTACGTACAGCGCGGACGCTTTATTTATGAATGCGGTTTGAAATAAGACATGATAAAATAAAAGCCTTTTTTAAGCTTAAA